>NC_092175.1:5206139-5416612 GCF_045791955.1 Oncorhynchus clarkii lewisi
ATGGGCCTCAGGATCTCGTAACGGTATCTCTGTGCATTCAAATTGCCAGTGATAAAATGCAATTGTGTCTGTTGTCTGTAGCTTATGTCTGCCCATACCATAACCCCACCACCACCATGGGGCACTCTGTTCACAACGTTGACATCAGCAAAATGCTCGCCCGCAAGATGCCATACACGTGGTCTGCGTTTGTGAAGCCGGTTGGACATACTGCCAAATTCTCTGAAATGATATTGGAGGTGGCTTATGGTAGATAAATTAACATAACAATTATCTGGCAACAGCTCTGGTGGACATTTCTGCAGTCAGCATGCAGTCAGCACACCCCCTCAAAACTTGAGACATCTGTTGCATTGTGTTGTGACAAAACTGCACATTTTAGAGTGGCCTTTTATTGTCCCCAGCACAAGGTCCACCTGTGTAATTATCATGCGGTTTAATTAGCTACTTGATATGCCACACCTGTCAGGTGGAAGGATTATCTTGGCACATGAGATATGCTAACTAACAGGGATGTAAACAAATGTGTGCACAACATTTGAGATAAATAAGCTTTTTGTGTGTATGAACAAATTCAGGGAGCTTTTATTTTAGCTCATGAAACATGGGACCAACACTTGTTGCATTTATATTTTTTTCAGTGTAGATAAATCAGACAACCCCATAGTATAATAGTTTTTCTATTCATTACTTGTTTTCTTTTCAGAGGGAAAGTAAATGTGGACTGTTTTAGCAATATCAAAGTGCACCTCAAAATACATATTTTTTTAATGTTTCATGTTTTTGGGGCACCACAGTTAAATTAGTGCAGCAGAAACACTGGTATAGGGCATGGGCTGGAGGTGAAGGATTGTGGTGCTGAACTATGTTGAGCCCAAGAGTGTTATTGTTAGACAAAATGCAAGACCAATTGTGCAGTTTTGTATTTGGATTGTATACACGAATGTATGTGCACATTCCATTCTTACAATGCACTCTATCTATTTTTCTCTCCTACCCATCACTCTCTCTCTCTCTCTCTCTCTCTCTCTCTCTCTCTCTCTGTGTGTAAAAGGTATATGATATGCTGAGGGCGCTCCCTTTAAAGGACAACAGTTTGATCCCTCCTTGTTCGACATCCCCACCAGCGCCGTACAGATGTGAACACACACACACACACACACACACACACACAATGTTGGGAATTGGGTTTGAGACTGAGCAGAATTGGCTATTTATTCGGTGGAAACAGCCTGGTATTTTAAGACCATTTTCCTTCTTTTTTGCTAACTTTGAATAGAAGGGAGAGAAACCCTGTGGAAGCTTTGTTACTATGTTCTGACTTATGTGAAATACCTGAGTCCTGTTCATTAGGTACCAAGCGTAAGAACAGACTGAAACTGGGAGGTTTCACCTGGTCTCCCTGAACACTCATTTTAATTTTCTGTTGTGGGCCCTAATGAACACAACCCTGAACGTACCTGTTTATGTATCTGTCTGCCTGCTGAACAGACCTGGAAGATAGCTATACAGTCACAGAACTAGGATCAGAGTGCTTTCCCAAATCCTAACCTTCATCATTGAGGTGAAGGATGCAAAACTGGCCTTAGATCAGTGTCTACGGGTAACTTCCAGGTCCAGATATGTCTGTGTTGTTTTACATGTAGATGACTTTTATTAGTGGGCTTAATAACTGCTGTTTCCTTTTACTGAGGTGTCTATTTTTTGTGTGCCTGACTGAAATAAATTAAATGAAGTAAATATGCACTGTGGTGTTCTCTCTGTGTGTGTAGGCTGTGTGCGTCACAGGAGGTTGGTGGCACCTTAATTGGGGAGGACTGGCTCGTGGTAATGGCTGGAGCGGAATACGTAGAAGGGTATGAAACACATGATTTCCATGTGTTTGATGTCCTTCCATTTGCTCCGTTCCAGATATTATTACGAGCCGTCCTCCCCTCGGCAGCCTCCACTGGTGTTTGTGTGAGGTTGAGCGGCACTAAAACCTATGCGGGTTTTTAGATCTACAGGAGTGCCAGGCTGGCAGTCGACTTGAGATTAAGCAGTAGTGCCACAGGAGGGCGCTATCCCAAGATTTCTGATTCTCAGTGCAGTATAATATTCCTTATTGTCTTGATAATGGCTGTATCAGATGAATAGGTCGATAAGGATGAATATCAAAACCGATATAGCCAGAGCTAGTAAGATGCTTACAGACAGAAATCCTAGACACTTGCAGACAGGTCTTTTGAAGTTCAAAAGGATTCTCTTTCTTTTTCAGATCTGAAGTGTAGATGCTTTGTTCCTAAGAATACTGTTAGTGATGACAGTGCAGAGGAACACGCCAGGAATAGAGACCGTAGACAGTAGTTGCCTATGACCGTGCAGATCTCTTCCTTCCCGGGTCAGTTACACTGGTACTTGATTTCACCCAGTTCTCCCAGGTGGACTGAAATAGGGCAACTTTTTTTTTATTTAGGTGAAAGTATTCATACTTCAGAGCCAATTCTATAAGAGGGGACCGTTTTTTTTCAGGAGAAAATTTGGGGTACAACGTTGAGCACGCGTTCACTTCAAGCTCTGATGCCATGGACCAGACCTGGCTTTGAATTGGAGATGTAGGTGGTGTTGATCATCCTGAAAATACCATAATCCAAGCAGGCCTAATGCAACCACTAAAATTGACTTTTGTTTGCATATTTTATTTTGTACAAATACCAGTTTAGGGATCTTTGCAGTCTATCAGTTTGACACACTAAAACATAATCCATTTTATTTTGGTAGGCTAGATCAACAACAAATAAGAGAGACGTAAATAAATTGTATAGCCTGTAGGCTGGCTATACCTGTTCCAGCAGCTACACATGATGGTGATAATGATGATGGTTCCATGATGCTGATGCTACCAAAGCCTGTTATGTCAGTCTATAGAATCTCTGATGCCGTGGCTTCAGTTGTTATCGAGCAATGCCCCCTGGTGGTATGAAAAATGTGTTGTATTTACAGCGCGCTCGATGGTGTAGAAACTGCGTGAAAGGCGATTGAACGACACACTTTGGGAGAGCGAGAGAGTACCACCACTGCCTCTCCTCCACTCGAATAGCCTACATCTTCTCTCGAATACATATCTGTAGTAGATTATAGTGCGCTCTGGACAGAAAACGCATTACACCGCGGTATTTTTTTTTTTTACATAGAATAACTGGGCTAGTCAACGGATACATCCTATTTCAATTCACTTGAGGACCGGACTATTTAGGACGCTCGACCCCCGATAATAAACGGACGATGGCGGTTACTACCTGTACACGTTTTACGGACGATTTCCAACTATATGAAGAACTCGGAAAGTATGGCTTTGCTGTATTATTGCTTTACGTTATGGCACAGATGCGGTAACGACAGCCTTCTGTATCGTCCTTACCCTGTTATTATTTTATAGTTTATTTGCGTCGTTGCATATCTGCAGTTGTGTGTGGGTAGTACGAGCGGCGGAATGGGTGTCAGAACTAATCTCTGCTGATGATCTGTCACGTTCGGCACTACTCAGCCCTCTCAACAAGACGCATGCTGTCGCTCTGCTTTGAGGTGTAGCCCCGAGACGACCCGATTTAAACGTATAGATAAAATGTAGACTACATTTGATCCGTTTGCTGCATGTTCTGTACCGGAAGCAGCAATGATGGGGACTGGGGACACGCTGTAGCGATCTAGAGAGTGATAATTTGAGCTGTCAAAGAGCAGAGCGGGATGTGCTGTTTTGTAATTGGGGTCTTTAGAGCAATGGAAGACTGCTGAGGGGAGGACGGCTCATAATAATGGCTGGAACGGAGTGCATGGCATCAAACAAATGGAAACGTGTTCAATGTATATGTTGCCAATCCACCGACTCCGCTCCAGCCTTTACCATGAGCCTGTCCTCCCCAATTAAGGCGCCACCAAGCTCCTGTGCTTGAGAGAGAGAGAAAAATTGGACAGTGAGTTTATGTGCCACAGCAAGATAGGTGTGTCAGGCTGTGTGTGGGTGGGACTGGGTAGGGGGTGGTATTCTCCTCATTCTCAAACAGGAGGAGAAACCTATTTTCTAGATCAGGATGCATCTTTATGCAAACACAACTGCAGAGATTAAGAACCAAACGTTTGCTGTATGTATTATAACATAAGTTTAGCCTACTACTATGAGTTCTACTGAAAGATCTTGACCTTTAGGGCACCGCATGTAGTACACTTGTACATGTAACTGCAGGGTCGCTGGCGTGTGTATGTGTGTGTTCTGGCCTGTGTTATAAGCCAGAGACAATAACCAGGCTGTGGTAGCAGCAGCAGCCCAGTAGATAACAGGACCTTCACTACTCCACAGTTCATGTAAGGATGGCAGTTTGTCCCTTTTTGGTGTGTGAGAGTGTGTGTGTACGTGCAAGCATGTGTGGGGTGTGTAATATACGTTTTCGTGTGTGCATGTGTGTCTCTCAGGTCATTCTCTGTCTTTCTTTGCTGCCGTAAGCCTACTGTTTCTGACTCAAGAGTATTCCCTGTGTATACCCTTACACACTCACCTGTCATTGCATCTACGAGTGTGTGTGTGTGAGAGACGTGGGGTCAAGTGTATGCCTGAGAGTGTGTGAGACACAGTGGACGGGTAAGGGTGTGTGTGTTATTGTGTAACGTCTATATATTGCTCAGAGAAACGACAGAGACAGTTACTGCTGTTTTTCCCTGCTGAGTTAGTTATGCAAGCACTCCCCAAAATACCAGCACTGCTACAGTACACACATGCACACCGTGTCTCGCTCTCTCACGGACACGTGCATACATGGACACACAGAGAGATATCCTTGAAAGACAGTTTTGTTGTTTTCTCTTGAGTCGTCTCATTTGTATATATCCTAAGAAGGATGTGCTGCTGTGCTGTGTGTCACACTCTAATGACTCCATACAGGAGAAATGTCTTCACTCATGACTGGCAGATGTGAAATGACAGGATACTAGGTGAAAGCAGTAGAGGGGTAGTGGACAAGGATATGCCTTCAACCTGTCCAGTTCTTTCAGATCAGTGGGAATGAAGGAAAGGAAACAAGGAGACAGAGGAATTGACTCTCGAATATTGAGATGCTGCCAGTGCTATATGATATCTAACACCTGTTTTTACCTGCCTTTGTTTCCCAGGGGAGCGTTTTCAGTGGTGCGCCGCTGTGTCAAACTGTGCACTGGCCAGGAGTACGCTGCCAAAATCATCAATACCAAAAAGCTCTCAGCCAGAGGTGAGACACATACACCATCCCACACACAAAAACTGAGTGCCAACTGTAGAATATCTGCACAGTGGGTAAACTGTGTTAAATTAGACACTCTAACGTTTGCTTAGTCCCCATCTCTATGCTGTGTGTGTGTGTGTGTGTGATAGAGCGAGAGAAGGAGGGATGGAGAGAAAGAGAGAAAATGGGTACGTCTGCTCATCAGTGGCTGAAGCTAACAGGAGAAAGCAGAGGCGTTTGGCTGATTGTTCCTCCTCCTCACACTGCCTCTAAGTGTATATGTGCGTGCATGCGTGTGTGTGTCTGTGTGTGTATGTGCTACTGCTGTCCCAGATCTGCAAGCTTACATTAGCATATTTTAGCTGATGCTTGGTTCTAAAGAGTGAGACAGTAATTTATGCTCCTCTTGAGAGAGAGCACATGAGAGAGTGCACATGATAGAGAGAGAGAGAGCAAATGATAGAGAGAGAGCAAATGATAGAGAGAGATAGCGAGAGAGGAGAACCGTTTCTACTGCCAACAGATATGGCACGATAACCACCGAAGCGCTTCATTTAGAGACAAAGGCTGCATCTCAATAGTCTACAGTTGCTACCTTCCGTCATCTCCTCCTCCATTTACGCTGTTCTGAAAGAGCTGAACATCTTAAAGAGCTGGCCCTTCATATTCTATTCTTAGAGCAGACGATGGAAAGAACAGGAAGCGAAGAGGCAAGGAGAGGACACAAGGAAATGAGGACACACGACAGCATGCCCCCCCCCCCCCCCCAGCCTGAGGGATCTAGTTCCTCATCTCAGATTTGGTCCGTTTTGTCACGAAACCAACGCTGCTCGCTCCATGTCCTCATAGAGAGGGTTCAGGCTGTGTGTGTGTGTGTGATGTGTGTGTGTGTGTGTGTGTGTGTGTGCGTGCATGCCTGCGTGCGTGTTTGTGTGTGCAGTTCCTGTACTAGTTGCTCAGCACTGACTACTGCGTTATCTATGGTGACAGCTTCCTGTCTGGACAGGAACAGGAAGTCTCAGAGGCCAGTCTCAGGATGTAAATAATACGTATAATAGGATATAAATAATAAACAATTAACAGTTTCCTCGAGAAACCTGTAAGATACGCACACACACACCTCACATGAGAATACTGAACAACACCAAGGATGCTTTTCAAGTCAACAGTCTAAATTCCCCTTGTCTCCTCTCCCTCTGAGCTGACGTGAGAGAACAGGACAGTTGAATTTGCTTTCACATCAGTGCAGAATACAAATGGAGTAGGGGAGGCAAGAAGAGGAGGATATCTTAAACTATTTAGATACACCTGGTTGTCAGCTGTTGCTAGCCAATAGTAGATATCTTATGAAGAGAGAGAGCGAGCCTGGGGTGTATTCAGTGATGCAGATAGAAGTGTAATAAATAGAGCCGATGACATTCCCTAATCTTCATGTCAAACTATATACAGTTGAAGTCGGAAGTTTACATACACTTAGGTTGGAGTCATTAAAACTCGTTTTTTAACCACTCCACAAATTTCTTGTAAACAAAATATAGTTTTGGCAAGTCGGTTTGGACATCTACTTTGTGCATGACAAAAGTCATTTTTCCAACAATTGTTTACAGATTATTTCACTTATAATTGACTGTATCACAATTCTAGTGGGTCAGCTTCATGAGGTAGTCATCTGGAATGCATTTCAATTAACATGTGTGCCTTGTTAAAAGTTCATTTGTGGAATTTCTTTCCTTCCTAATGCATTTGAGCCAATCGGTTGTGTTGTGACAAGGTAGGGGTGGTATACAGGAGATAGCCCTATTTGGTAAAAGACAAAGTCCATATTATGGCAAGAACAGCTCAAATAAGCACGACAGTCCATTATTACTTTAAGACATGAAGGTCAGTCAATCCGGAACATTTCATGAACTATGAAAGTTTATTTTAAGAGCAGTCGCAAAAACCATCAAGCGCTATGATGAAACTGGATTTCATGAGGACCGCCACAGGAAAGGAAGACCCAAAGTTACCTCTTCTGCAGAGGATAAGTTCATTAGAGTTACCAGCTTCAGAAATTGCAGCCCAAATAAATGCTTTGCGGAGTTCAAGTAACAGATACATCTCAACATCAACTGTTTAGAGGAGACTGTGTGAATCAGGCCTTGAATTTCTCTAAAGAAACCATTACTAAAGGACACCAATAAGAAGAAGAGACTTGTTTGAGGCCAAAAACCAGGAGCAATAGACATTAGATTGGTGGAAATCTGTCCTTTGGTCTGATGAGTCCAAATTTGAGATTTTTGGTTCCAACCGCTGTATCTTTGTGAGACCCAGAGTAGGTGAACGGATGATCTCCGCATGTGTGGTTTCCACCGTGAAGCATGGAGGTGTGATGGTGTGAGTGGTGCTTTGCTGGTGTAACTGTCAGTGATTTATTTACAATTCAAGGCATACTTAACCAGCATTGCTACCACAGAATTCTGCTGTGATATGCCATCCCATCTGGTTTGCGCTTAGTGGGACTATCATTTGTTTTTCAACAGGTCAATGACCCAAAACACACCTCCAGGCTGTGTAAGGGCTATTTGACCAATAAGGAGAGTGATGGAGTGGAGTGCTGCATCAGATGAGTGGCCTCCACAATCACCCGACCTCAACCCAATTGAGATGGTTTTTGATGGACCGCAGAGTGAGGGAAAAGCAGCCAACAAGTGCTCAGCATATGTGGTAACTCCTTCAAGACTGTTTGAAAAGCTTTCCTCACGAAGCTGGTTGAAAAGCTGCCATCAAGGCAACGGGTGATTACTTTGAAGAATCTAAAATCGAAAAATATATTTTTATTTGTTTAACACTTTTTTGGTTATAACATCATTCCATATGTGTTATTTCATAGTGTTGATGTCTTCACTATTTTTCTACCATGTAGAAAATAGTACAAATAAAGAAAAACCCAAACTTTTGACCGGTACTGTGTGTACATATTATGTTCTATATAACACATTTCTTTCTAAACTTTCCGTAACATCGCACCCTATTGAACAAACCCCTGGCATAACTGGGCTGAGCTGAACTGGCTGTTATACAGTATATAAGGCTGGGTTGTACTATATTGTAAAACGCTATAGTACCCGTTACTAAGTTCCTAGTGGAAGTCCCGGAAAGTGTTACCTGACACAACACACTGGCACCCACCATGTACAACAGTGTTCTACTTTTAATAGGTCAGATACTGCAGAGCTCTGTGCTGCAGCTGGAACCTGGAGGAGGACACCTTGGACTAGAGGGAAAAACAGGCTAGAAGCTGTGTTTTTCAACCTTTTTATGTAAAACATGTTTTACTTCAAATGAGTCGAAGTGCTAGGTGCTGATCTAATGGTAGTGCTTCGCCCCTGGACCACACTTTGCCCCTGGAGGCATGTGTTCAAACCCAGTCTGCGCAACTTTCCATTCTATGTCCCTCTCCTTTATCTCCTGATCTCTGACACAACCTAATATCTAAGATATGTATGGATTATTTACATACAAAGGCCAACACTTCCCTTTGGGGAAAAAATAGGTTGTGTGTGTGTCAACAGATTCTTCTTTATTTCAACTGAAATATCTCTCTATTGCTTTCTATTCTGTATCTCTCCTCTTGTCTCCTTGGTTCCACTCCTTCCCCTCTCCCTCCATCCCTTATTATGGGGAGTTACTATGGGCAAATGCAACCCTCAGGGTATATACAACACTGTATGTGGGCAGGAGTGTGTGCGTGTGCGTGCCCATACTTATATTGATGGAGACGTCATATTTTTCAATCTTGCTCGCATCCTGTTGGATACACTTACAGCAAACATTTGATATCCTTCTCTTGAGATAATATCAAAGATAATATTGCATCATATGATTGTACCAAGATTATATCTCCATCTTCTCTCCTCAGATCACCAGAAGCTGGAGCGAGAAGCCAGGATCTGCAGATTGCTCAAACACTCCAATATCGGTCAGTACTTGTAACTCTCTCCCTGTTGCTGGTGCTGCTGCAGCACAGGAATAGAATAGAGAATGCTTTCTGCTGACGTTCTCAACCCATCTCTCTTCTCCCCCCTCTCTCTCCTTCCTCTCTCTCTCACTCGGTTCTCCCTACCCACCCACCCTTTCTCTCTCTCTCTCTCTCTCCCTCTAGTTCGTCTCCATGACAGTATATCAGAGGAGGGCTTCCACTACCTTCTGTTTGACCTGTGAGTGGCAGCGCTCACATCCCTCTCTATATATTTTATCGCTCCCTCCTCCCATTCTCTTTCCCTTCCATTCCATTTTCCTTCTCGCCTTCCTTCTTATCTCCCTCTCCTCTCATACTCCCCCTCTCCTCTTCCTTCTTCATTGCTTCTTCTCACTTCTCTTTTTCGGTCCTTCTCTCCCCGTTTCCAAGGAGATTTCCCCCAATTGCATAACCATCCCCCCTTTGCACACACTCAGTTCCATCTTTAGCCTTCCACACATGCACACAAACACACACTCACTCACACACATATACTGCCCCGCAGTGGAGCCTGTCTCCATGGCAACCCTGCCAGAGAGATTCCTGCAGAGCTGAGGGTTTCCCCCTAATGAGGACATCCCCCTCCGGTGTGTGTGTGTGCGTGCGTGTGCATGCATATTTGGTTGTGTGTGCTTGCATGTGTACGTGCGTGCATTTGTGTGTGTGTGTGTGTCCTTACAAAAAAACATGTAAAAGAATCACCTGAAAAAACTTATGTAAGAAAAAGCACGTGGTTTTTGGACACATGTATGAATAAATCATGTGAAAAGTGTTTTTCATTAACTTGTGAAGTTTCACATGGATTTTTCACATGAACACAAAATAGTGGTTTCCCAACATTTCACATGTGATATTCTAAGTTTCACATGTTCTTTTGTAACCGGCAGAGTTAGAACCCGGGTCTCCCCGGGTATCTTGACCGTTAGAGGGGCACCAAGTTTCTGTTCAATTCAAAATAGGGCTGTCAAACTTAAACAAAAGTTCATTGAGTTAATCGCAGGATTTTCTGTGATAAATCGCAAATTCAGAATTTGCTAAAAACATTTTTTATATAAAAAGTGGCGCAGCATCTCAGTGTAAGAGGCATCACTACAGGCCTTGGTTCGAATCCAGGCTGTATCACATCCGGCCGTGTTTCGGAGTCCCATTGGGCGGCACACAATTGGCCCAGCGTCGTCCGGGTTTGGCCGTCATTGTAAATAAGAATTTGTTCTTAACTGACTTGCCTAGTTAAATATAAAATAAATATTAAAAGCATTACAATAATATTTACGTTTTGAGTTTGTTCAAAGTAATGATTAGCAAAATCAGGTAAATTGATAAATCACCATTTCTTTAACCACAAATTTGACTTCTTTTGACATCTGGTTGTTTTTAGCTGTATATATGATGTATTTTGGTGTTTTCAGATGAGGCGGTTAAGTGAACTGACTAACTCTGATAGCGCTATTTCAAAACCATCTCTTTGTAGAAAAGTATCTGTTTACATTCATTCCATAAGCAAACACATTCACAAAAGCAAACATGCCACACTTTCAAATACTCTAAAATCCCTTTTAAGCCTGTGCATTAAATGTAACAAAAAACAATGGACAGCTAACAAAAGCAGAAGCTAAAAAATAGCTAGCTAGGACAAAATGGAAGGCTAGCTCGTGCCTATCACTAAGCTAGCTAGCAGTTAGCAATTAGCATGCGACCATTAGATATACATTTCACAAAAAGTTACCTTCTAAAATACATCATTAGCGTGGTTCATATGCACACAAGCTAGCTTCTTAGCTTGGCTACACTCATGTAAATAGGATAACCTCATTCGTTTTTCACTCGGTCAAAACAATTAAATTATACATCAAAATGAACAGAAAACTCAAACACAGTTTAGTTAAACATGTTTATCTCTTGATTTTGAAAAAACAACCATCTGCGAAAAACAGGATAAAAAACAAGGAGACACAGAGAGCTAGCTTCTCTGTTCTTTTCAATGGGCTTCTTCCAACGGTCACGGACCAACGTACGAAGAAACGAGACGGGTGTCTGCAGTAGTAACAGAGAGAGATGCCTCTCCCTAATGGTAGCGCTAAGTACATGTATATCAATTCAACACTATGGAGGATTACAATAATAATAATGGCTCAGAAATAATTATTAGGTTAAGTAACCTTTTTACAGAATGACGTTACAGAATTTGCAATTCCACTTGTGGAAACAGTTCACTTGTGAAAAGGTGGCAGAGAATAACACTATTTCACCCCCACATGTGAACTTGCAATTCCACATGTGAAAGTTTGAAGAGTTCTTACACGTTAAACTGCAAATGTGATTTTCACATATTCATGTTTTTCAAATGTGAACTTGCAATTCACTTGTGAGGTGAAAACATGTTATTCTCTGCACATGTGATAAGGGGGTGTTAACATACGGGCTCCTGAGTGGTGTGGTGGTCAAAGGCACTGCATCTCAGTGCAAGAGGCGTCACTATAGTACCTGGTTCGAATCCAGGCTGCATCACATACGGTCGTGATTAGGAGTCCCATAGGGCCGCGCACAATTGGCCCAGCGTCGTCCGGGTTTGGCCGGAGTAGGCCGTCATTGTAAATAAGAATTTGTTCTTTAACTGGCTTGCCTAGTTAAATAAAGGTTACATTATTATTATTATTTTTTTCTCTGAATGTAATACATGTGAAAATATGTTTAAGCTCAATGTGATTTTCACATGTGAACCTGCATTGACACGTTTTCTTTTGTAAGGGGTGTGTGTGTGTGTGTGTGTGTGTGTGTGTGTGTGTGTGTGTGTGTGTGTAAACTAGTCTCTTTGTGTTGTAGAGTGACAGGTGGAGAGCTGTTTGAGGACATTGTGGCCAGAGAGTACTACAGTGAAGCAGATGCCAGGTAAACACCTTTTTACACAGTTCACCCTCTTCCATGTATCCATCAGCTTGCTCTATCATGTGCTCTCTCTCTTTCTCTCTCTCTCTCAATTCAATTCAAGGGCTAGTTTCACTAGTTTCTGCAGCCAGTGTCATTCTGAGTTTTACTAGCTAACGTGAGCTAATAACTTACCGTCTGTTTGGCTCACATTCTATGACCTACTTAGCTAACATAGCTAGATCGGTGCAATATTAGCTACACCAATCAAAGAGTGAGGAGTCAACGTTTACAACACATACAAACAGAACGTTGTAACCCGAATAAAAAGACAGGCTTCTAGATTGATTGGCTAGCAGCTAACTAACTTTTCCAGCTTTCATGACTAACCTACTGTAGATGGCGCGGTAGCTCGTTCCCGTGCTATGTTAGCTAGCTAGTTGTTGTTTGTTGCGGGAAACTGATAGATTCAACAAATTAAGCGACATCCCATCAATGTGATGCAGAAATAGATTAAAGATAGTGTCGTTGTTAGAATGTGGAGAATAACTATAGCCGGGGTACTTTACCTGGCAAATAAACAGTTGCTATTCCAGTGGCTACTGTATTATTTTTTTAGTTCACTCTTGTCTTCTGCAGTTTTTTTTCAATGCACCAATCAACTGTTTGGTTCCTTGTACCAAGAGCCAATCATGTGTCGTCAAACTATCTGTTCGTGTTGGGAATAGAAAAAGCGGTTTGGTGCCCTCTTCTATATCTCTGGAATGTCATGGCAAATTTATTTTTGACTTCCACCTTATTAGACATAGTTACCAAAGTAACTGCTTTTAACAAACTGTTGGCCTATTCTAACTGTTTTGTTTCAATCAAAGCACACATTTTACCTAGTGGCGTGCCTCATGAGAGAAATGTGACCATTCGCACAATCAACCTGAAGTCTCATAAGAAATTGTAACGTTTTGTTGTTGTCTTGGAGTAGCATTATACTATGCTGTTATATTAAATTCTGTTACTTAGAATGCTAATTACGGAGAGGCTGCATTTCCCGAATTCTCTGGAACCCTCTTCCCAATAGCAACAAATCTGAGCTTCTGCCCATGTGCAGAATTATCTACATTACACACAGACTCTGCTCTATAGAGAATTATAGGCTACTCTGGCAAATGGTGTTGTTTAATAAAGTCAGATCAATTAATACATTGTCAAAGGTTACCCTCCTCTCTCCTTTGTATTCTTGCCATAACCTGTTTTGCCATAACCTGACTTGCCTAGTTAAATAAAGGTTAAATAGTCCTCACGAGTGGCACAGTGGTCTAGCTGTGCCACTAGAGATTCTGGGTTCGAGTCCAGGCTCTGTCGCATGCGGCCGGCCGCGACCGGGTGGCCCATGGGGCGGCGCACAATTGGCCCAGCGTCGTCCGGGTTAGGGAGGGTTTGGCTGGTCGGATATCCTTGTCTCATCGCGCACTAGCGATGTGTCAAGAAGCAGTGCGGCTTGGTTGGGTTGTGTTTCAGAGGACGCATGGCTCTCGACCTTCGCCTCTCCCGAGTCCATACAGGATTTGCAGCGATGAGACAAGAATGTAACTACTACCAATTGGATACCACAAAATTGGGAGAAAAAAGGGGTGAAAAATACAAAATAAATAAAGTTTAAATAACTAAAATTGGCATTTTGAGTCTGTCTCTTACTCTCCCTCTCTCCTGTTCAATGTTACTCTCAGTTTTACCTTTCCATTGCACTCAGACAGAGACAGACAGACAGACAGACAGACAGACAGACAGACAGACAGACATAAATCAATTTGACTGTGGAGGCGTTGTGGGGGTGGGAGAGAGAGAAAGGGAAATTGGACAGAGTGAAAGAGGTGAGTTAGAAAATAGCAAGGATAGAGGGAGTACTGTATGAGGGGTAGAGGAAATTGAGAAAAGATTGGAAGTGCACATACATATTTCATGGTGTGTGTGAAATTTGCTACATTGCCCTACCCTGAGTGTGTGTGTTCAGATTTTTGCCCGCATTGCATGTGTTCTGTCCGTCTGTCTGTCCAAGACTGGTTGTATTTGGCAACAAAAGAAAGTGAAAGTCAGAGATAAAGAGTTAGAGGGAAAGTATTTCTCAGTCAAAGAAACTGGGAGTGAAATTTACATTTTAAATTGTAATTGTACTTGTTATAATTGTATAAATTGTCTAATTTCTATTTTGTTTGACACATTTAAAAAAAAATAAGCCAGAGAAAGTCACCAAGTTTGACATAGCCTCTCCTAAACACACACACACACCCTCCTTTTTGTCAAACAGATTAATAGACAGAGGTGACAGTGTTTGTGTGCTTGTGAGTGTGCACTTGCATGCGAGTGTGTGTGTAACTCACGTCATAGGCTCCATCCCAAAATGGAGGATACCCCACTAGCAGGATGTACAGGATCACACCTATACATAAACACCCACACATGGACGCACTCAGGCATGCAGGCGCACTCCTACGCTGCCTGACTCGTATAGTGCAGTTCCTCTTCAACATCTCGCTGGCAGGTGTTCACACACACACACACACACACATTGTGGCAGGTTCCACTGTTCTCAAGTCAATGTGGAGTGTTTTAGGTATGCTGATATTCAAGAGCATCCACTCCTTTGTAGTCCAGTGATAACACAGAATGTCATTCACGACAGAAAGACACAGGAGTGGACTTGAGCCGTGGGTGTATTGACATGTTCATGCACTTTTACTGTACAAGTGTGTGTGTGTATCAAATACCTTCAAAGACTTGAAAGTTGAGGGGTGCTTGATTTTAGCTTGGAGTTTCCACTTTTGGGACTTAAATAGAATAGAACATAATTTGTCTTGCACAATTTAAAAGCACTGCAATACACCACACGGAACACAGATCAGATGCAGCACACTGGCAGAGACTAACCGACTCCCCCTGGTGTTGTTATACAGTCACTGCATCCAGCAGATCCTGGAGGCCGTGCTACACTGTCACCAGTCGGGTGTGGTACACAGAGACCTCAAGGTGAGTTACAGATTATTTTAATCACTTTGGCACTATTTTCACAATACAGTTGAAGTCGGAAGTTTACATACACTTAGGTTGGAGTCATTAAAACTCGTTTTTCAACCACTCCACAAATTTCTTGTTAATAGGAGCTATAGTTTTGTCAAGTTGGTTAGGACATCTACTTTGTGCATGACACAAGTAATTTTTCCAACAATTGTTTACAGACAGATTATTTCACTGTATCATAATACCAGTGGGTCAGAAGTTTAAATACACTAAGTTGACTGTGCCTTTAAACAGCTTGGAAAATTCCAGAAAATTATGTAATGGCTTTAGAAGCTTCTGATAAGCTAATTTACATCATTTGAGTCAATTAGAGGTGTACCTGTGGATATATTTCAAGGCCTACCTTCAAACTCAGTGCCTCTTTGCTTGACATCATGGGAAAATCTAAAGAAATCAGCCAAGGCCTCAGAATTTTTTTTTGTAGACCCCCACAACTCTGATTCATCCTTGGGAGCAATTTCCAAATGCCTGAAGGTACCACGATCATTTATACAAACAATAGGAAGCAAGTATAAACACCATGGGACCACGCAGCCGTCATACCACTCAGGAAGGAGACGAGTTCTGCCTCCTAGAGATGAACGTACTTTTGGTGCGAAAAGTGCATATCAATCCCAGAACAACATCAAAGGACCTTGTGAAGATGCTGGAGGACACAGGTACAAAAGTATCTATATCCACAGTAAAACGAGTCCTATATCGACATAACCTAAAAGGCCGCTCAGCAAGGAAGAAGCCACTGCTCCAAAACCGCCATAAAAAGCCAGACTACAAAGATCGTACTTTTTGGAAAAATATCCTTTGGTCTGATAAAACAAAAACAGAACTGTTTGGCCATAATGACCATCGTTATGTTTGGAGGAAAAAGGGGGAGGCTAATTTTCCTACCTCATGATGCCATCTATTTTGTGAAGTGCACCAGTCCCTCCTGCAGCGAAGCACCCCCAGAACATGATGCTGCCACCCCGTGCTTCGTGGTTGGGATGGTGTTCTTCGGCTTGCAAGCCTCCCCCTTTTTCCTCCAAACATAACGATGGTCGTCACTATAGTTTGTTCACAAGACATTTGTGGAGTGGTTGAAAAATTTGTTTTAATGACTCCAACCTAAGTGTATGTAAACTTCTGATTTCATCTGTATGCTGAAACAACATCTCAAGACATCAGTCATGAAGTTAAAGCTTGGTTGCAAATGGGTCATCTAAATGGACAATGACCCCAAACATACTTCCAAAGTTGTGGCAAAATGGCTAAAGGACAACAAAGTCAAGGTATTGGAGTGGCCATCAGAAAACCCTGAACTCAATACTATAGAACATTTGTGGGGAGAACTGAAAAAGCGTGTGCGAGCAAGGAGGCCTACAAACCTGACTCAGTTACACCAGCTCTGTCAGGAGGAATGGGCCAAAATTCACCCAACTTATTGTGGGAAGCTTGTGGAAGGCTACCCGTAACGTTTGACCCAAGATAAACAATTTTAAGACAATGCTACCAAATACTAATTGAGGGTATGCAAACTTCTGACCCACTGGGAATGTGATGAAAGAAATAAAAGCTGAAATAAATCATTCTCTCTCCTATTATTCTGACATTTCACATTATTAAAATAAAGTGGTGATCCTAACTGGCCTAAGACGGAATTTTTACTAGGTTTAAATGTCAAGAATTGTGAAACTGAGTTTAAATGTATTTGGCTAAGGTGTATGTAAACTTCCGACTTCAACTGTTCATTTTGTTTGTTGACATCCTTCACCACACAACCATTGATCCAAAATAACAGGTTTACTGTGGAATGTAATCACCAAAACACAACATGATATCTTCTCAATTTAGTTATTTTAACAACCAGTTAATCCAATAGCAAAAAATGTAAGATACATTTTTCAAAAATGCCCTTTGAATGTAGTATTCTACAGTACAGTAAATTACACTGTTCTCACATTAGGCAATACATTTGCATAATACTCATTAAAATGTATTAAACATCTAATTTCCATAATTTCTATCCTATGTGATAATAAAGGTGCGATCATTGAAGACATCGTTCACAATGTCATCAAATTATAGAAAATAATAAAAACGTTTAGCAGCCACTAGTTTGCATCAAGCCTATCTTGAGCATTTGGCCATAGGTTCCCATTGAAATCGCAGTAAATACCATCATGTTCATACACCTGGGGAAAAAACATTTTTACATGATGAATCCAAGCCTGACATAGTGCATTCGGAAAATATTCAGAACCCTTGACTTATTCCACATTTTGTTACATTGCAGCCTTATTCTAGGGTGGCAGGTAGCCTAGTGGTTAGAGCTTTGGGCCAGTAACCAAAAGGTTGCTGAAACGAACCCCCAAGCTGACAAGGTAAAAATCTTTCGTTCTGGCCTTGAGTAAGGCAGTTAACCCACTGTTCCCCGGGCGCTGAAGACGTGGATATCGATTAAGGCAGCACCACTCTGTTTCAGAGGGGTTGGGTTAAATGCGGAAGACGCATTTCAGTTGAAGGCATTCAGTTGTACAACTGACTAGGTATCCCCCTGACAAAGCAAAAACTGATTTTTTTGTTGAAATTTTTTTGCACGTTTATAAAACAATTTAACTACCTTATTTACATAAATATTATTTGGTATGAGAATCGAAATATATCGCAGGTGCATCCTGTTTCCATCCTTGAGATGTTTCTACAACTTGATTGGAGTCCTGTGGTAAATTCAATTGATTGGAAATGATTTGAAAAGGCACACACCTGTCTACATAAGGTCCCACAGTTGAAAGTGAATGTCAGAGCAAAAACAAGCCACGAGGTCGAAGGAGTTGTCCGTAGTGCTCCGAGACAGGATTGTGTCAAGGCACAGATCTGGGGAAGGGTACCAAAAAATGTCTACAGATTTGAAGGTCCTCAAGAAAACAGTGGCCTCCATAATTCTTAAATGGAAGAAGTTTGGAACCACCAAGGCTTTTCCTAGAGCTGGCCTCCCAGCCAAACTGAGCAATCGAGGGAGACCAGCCTTGGTCAGAGAGGTGACCAAAAACCTGATGGTCACTTTGACAGAGTTCCTCTGTGGAGAACCTTCCAGAAGGACAACCATGTCTGCAGCACTCCACCAATCAGGCTTTTATGACTGGGAGACTAGTCAGGATCGATGGAAAGATGAATGGAGCAAAGTACAGAGATATCCTTGATGAAAACCTGTTCCAGAGTGCTCAGGACCTCAGACTGGGGTGAAGGTTCACCTTCCAACAGGACAACGACCCTAAGCAAATTGCCAAGACATGCATGGCCTGAACGAGGATGGTACGGTCATGGGGATGGCAATCATACATCTTCCACCTGTATTGTAATTCTGTATTGTATTTTACAGCATTGCATTGTACTTACGTATTGTAATGGTCCTGTAAGTGGCTCAGTTCGATTCCCACTGTGTTCACATATCAAAATGTGTGGACTGTTGTCACGTTGGATAAAAGGTTCTGCTAAATAAATGGCATATGCAGTGGGGCAAAAAAAGTATTTAGTCAGCCACCAATTGTGCAAGTTCTCCCACTTGAAAAGATGAGGCCTGTAATTTTCATCATAGGTACACTTCAACTATGACAGACAAAATCCAGAAAATCACATTGTAGGATTTTTTATGAATTTATTTGCAAATTATGGTGGAAAATAAGTATTTGGTCACCTACAAACAAGCAAGATTTCTGGCTCTCACAGACCTGTAACTTCTTCTTTAAGAGGCTCCTCTGTCCTCCACTCGTTACCTGTATTAATGGCACCTGTTTGAGCTTGTTATCAGTATAAAAGACACCTGTCCACAACCTCAAACAGTCACACTCCAAACTCCACTATGGCCAAGACCAAAGAGCTGTCAAAGGACACCAGAAACAAAATTGTAACCTGCACCAGGCTGGGAAGACTGAATCTGCAATAGGTAAGCAGCTTGGTTTGAAGAAATCAACTGTGGGAGCAATTATTAGGAAATGGAAGACATACAAGACCACTGATAATCTCCCTCGATCTGGGGGAGATCAAGATCTCACCCCGTGGGGTCAAAATGATCACAAGGACGGTGAGCAAAAATCCTAGAACCACACGGGGGGACCTAGTGAATGACCTGCAGAGAGCTGGGACCAAAGTAACAAAGCCTACCATCAGTAACACACTACGCCGCCAGGGACTCAAATCCTGCAGTGCCAGACGTGTCCCCCTGCTTAAGCCAGTACATGTCCAGGCCCGTCTGAAGGTTGCTAGAGAGCATTTGGATGATCCAGAAGAAGATTGGGAGAATGTCATATGGTCAGATGAAACCAAAATATAACTTTTTGGTAAAAACTCAACCCGTTGTGTTTGGAGGACAAAGAATGCTGAGTTGCATCCAAAGTACACCATACCTACTGTGAAGCATGGGGGTGGAAACATCATGCTTTGGGGCTGTATTTCTACAAAGGGACCAGGACGACTGATCCGTGTAAAGGAAAGAATGAATGGGGCCATGTATCGTGAGATTTTGAGTGAAAACCTCCTTCCATCAGCAAGGGCATTGAAGATGAAACGTGGCTGGGTCTTTCAGCATGACAATGATCCCAAACACACTGCCCGGGCAACAAAGGAGTGGCTTCGTAAGAAGCATTTCAAGGTCCTGGAGTGGCCTAGCCAGTCTCCAGATCTCAACCCCATAGAAAATCTTTGGAGGGAGTTGAAAGTCCGTGTTGTCCAGCAACAGCCCCAAAACATCACTGCTCTAGAGGAGATCTGCATGGAGGAATGGGCCAAAATACCAGCAACAGTGTGTGAAAACCTTGTGAAGACTTAGAGAAAATGTTTGACCTCTGTCATTGCCAACAAAGGGTATATAACAAAGTATTGAGATAAAACTTTTGTTATTGACCAAATACTTATTTTCCACCATAATTTGCAAATAAATTCATTAAAAATCCTACAATGTGATTTTCTGGAATTTTTGCCCCTCATTTTGTCTGTCATAGTTGAAGTGTACCTATGATGAAAATTACAGGCCTCATCTTTTTAAGTGGGAGAACTTGCACAATTGGTGGCTGACTAAATACTTTTTTTGCCCCACTGTATTATGGTATTACAGTCCTGTATTGGCCAATGCAATTTTAGTCATTTGTGTGTTGTACTTAGTCAATTGAAAATGTGCTTAGAGTTTTGAGGTTTGTACAAGAGTTGTGAACATTGCACCAAAGCGCAAAATAAAAAAACTGTAATTGTGTATCTTGGTGTCAGCTGGACGAAAAGAGATTGTGTGTCCTCACAAGAATAGTAAGCCAACTAAAATTCAGTGAAGTGAGGACATTTTGCCGGTCCTCACTTCTAAAACAGCTACTTTAGGCATTTGGGTTAGAGTGAGTTAGAATGAGGGTTTGGAGTAGGACAAGGGTTAGGGCTAGGGTTAGGGAAAATAGGATTTTGAATGGGAATCAATTAAAGTATAGTAAGACATAGATGTGTGTGTAATTGTTAAGGCATAAGAATAGGTTAGGATCGATTTTCTACAAACCTGTCATGCTCCTGACACAATAAAAATGTCATAAGTTGAATAAAACTGCTCTCTGCCGTCATGCTGACATTATACAGCAGTCCCACTGGTATTAACACAGTTCCACTGTGTGTGTGTGGACATGTTGTGGGTACCAGAAGTCCCCACAAGAATAGTAAACAAACAAAAATGTGACCAACTGGGGACATTTTGTTAGTCCCCACAGGGTCAAATGCTATTTCTAGGGGGTTTAGGGTTAAGGTAAGAATTAGGGTTAAAGTTAGGTTAGGTTTTTGGGTTAAGGCTAGGGTTAAGGTTAGGTTTAGGCTTTTACACCCATCTGCCATTCACAATGCCCTAGCAAAACCGAAACCTACTTGAAGGTAACAGTTGGCCATAATGTCCGGCTTCCACATCATCTCCTGACATCCTCAGACTTGGATGGATGGTGACCTGGCTGCTAATCTCGCAGTGGATCTTGAACGACCTGGCTGGCAGGCCAGCATCCCGGAGTCGCCTCTTCACTGTTGATGAAGCTGCCAGTTGAGGACTTGTGAGGCGTCTGTTTCTCAAACTAGACACTCCAATGTACTTGTCCTCTTGCTCAGTTATGCACCGAAGCCTCCCACTCTTTCTATTCTGGTTAGACAGTTTGCGCTGTTATGTGAAGGGAGTAGTATAGTCATTTGCAGTCATTTACAACATTAACAATGTCTACACTGTATTTCTGATCAATTTTAATCATGTTATTTTAAAATTGACAAAAAATTTGCTTTTCTTTCAAAAACAAGGACATTTCTAAGTGACCCCAAACGTTTGAGTGGTAGTGTGTGTGTGCGCGTATGTGGATGCTTGTGTGTGTCTCTGTGTGTGTACACGACCAGTCAAAAGTTTTAGAACATGCTCATTCAATGGTTTTTCTTCATTTTTACTATTTTCTACATTGTAGAATAATAGTGAATACATCAAAACGATGAAATAACACATATGGAATCATGTAGTAACCAAAAAAGTGATAAACAAATCGAGATTCTTCAAATAACCACCCTCTGCCTTGATGACAGCTTTGCACACACTTGGCATTCTCTCAACCAGCATCATGAAGTAGTCACCTGGAATGCATTTCAATTAACAGGTGTGTCTTCTTAAAAGTTAATTTGTGGAATTTCTTTCCATCTTAATGCGTTTGAGCCAACCAGTTGCGTTGTGACAAGGTACGGGTGGTATACAGAAGATAGCCCTATTTGGTAAAAGACCAAGTCCATATTATGGCAGGAACAGCTCAAATAAGTAAGGAGAAACAACAGTCCATCATTACTTTAAGACATGAAGGTCAATCTATATGAAACATTTCATGAACTTTGGAAGTTTCTTCAAGTGCAGTCGCACAAACCATCAAGCACTATGATGAAACTGGCTTTCATGAGGACGGCCACAGGAAAGGAAGACCCAGAGTTACCTCTGCTGCAGAGGATAAGTTCATTAGAGTTACCAGCCTCAGAAATTGCAGCCCAAATAAATGCTTCACAGAGTTCAAGTAACAGACTGTGTGAATCAGGCCTTTATAGTCAAATTACTGCAAAGAAGCCACTACTAAAGAAGTTCATTAGAGTCCAAATTCAAGATTTTTGGTTCAAACCTCCGTGTCTTTTTGAGGCGCAGAGTAGGTGAACTGATGATCTCCGCATGTGTATTTACCACCATAAAGCATGGAGGAGGAGGTATTATGGTGTGGGGGTGCTTTGCTGGTGACACTGTCTGATTTAATTAGAATTCAAGGCATACTTAACAAGCACGGCTCCCGCAGCATTCTGCAGCGATACACCATCCCGTCTGGTTTGTGCTTAGTGGGACTATCATTGGATTTTCAACAGGACAATGACCCAACACACCTCCAGGCTGTGTACGGGCTATTTTACCAAGAAGGAGAGTGATGGAGTGCTGCATCAGATGACCTGGCCTCCACAATCCCCCGACCTCAACCAAATTGTGATGGTTTGGGATGAGTCGGACGGCAGAGTGAAGGAAAATCAGCCAACAAGTGCTCAGGATATGTGGGAACTCCTTCAAGAGTGTTGGAAAAGCATTCCAGGTGAAGCTGGTTGAGAGGATGCCAAGAGTGTGCAAAGCTGTCATCAAGCCAAGGGGTGGCTATTTGAAGATTCTCAAATATACATTTGTTTAACACTTTTTTGGTTACTACATGATTCAATGTGTGTTATTTCAAAGTGTTGATGTCTTCGGTATTATTCTACAATGTAGGAAATAGTATAAATAAAGAAAAACTCTTGAATGACTGACTACATTAGGTGTTCTAAAACTTTTGACCGGTAGTGTACATGCATGTTCATGTGTGTGTGTGTATGTGCAAGTGCATTACTACTACATGATTTTAGGCCTAGCACCATATAATAACACATTTAATAGGATCTCTGTGCACAACACCCTGTGAAAGTGTTTGCCTTCATGTCCCATCTGTCCCCTGTGTAGCCAGAGAACTTGCTGCTGGCCAGTAAGTGTAAGAACGCTGCAGTGAAGTTGGCTGACTTTGGACTGGCCATCGAGGTGCAGGGAGACCAACAGGCATGGTTCGGTACGTCCACACACACTCAGTTAGCACACACGCACCCACTCGCACACACACACACACTGTATTCATGTTTTAACACGTGTTTGTATGGCCCAGAGACTAGCTATTCTCTTGTAAGAATATTCATATTTCATATTCACATTTTTAAACCTCAATTATATATTTTTTTATTAATCAACCTTATCTTCAAGGTATACAGTGCATTCTGAAAGTATTCAGACCCCTTCACTTCTTCCACATTTTGTTACATTACAGCCTTATTCTAAAATGTATAAAATAATTTTCCCCCCTCATCAATCTACACATAATACCCCATAATGACCAACAAGATTTTCTGGTCTGATGAAACCAAGATTGAACTCTATGTCCTGAACGCCAAGCGTTACGTCTGGAGGAAACCTGGCACCATCCCTACGGTGAAGCATCGTGGTGGCAGTATCGTGCTGTGAGGATATTTTTCAGCGGCAGGGACTGGGAGACGTGTCAGGATCGAGGGAAAGATGAACGGAGCAAAGTACAGAGAGATCTTTGATGAAAACCTGCTCCAAAGTGCTCAGGACCTCACACTTTCCAACAGGACAACGACCTTCAGCACACAGCCAAGACCTGAAAATGTCTATTTTTTATATATTTGCAAAAAATTCTAGAAAGCTGTTTTTGCTTTGTCATTATTGAGTAGTGTGTGTAGATGGATGAGAAAAACAACAACATTTAATCTGTTTTAGAAGAAGGCTGTAACGTAAGAATGTGGAAAAAGTGAAGTGGTCTGTTTACTTTCCGAATGCACTGTAAATGCATTGTTTTGCTTCGGTGAAAGTTGTTACACTCAACTATATATATATATATTGTTTTATTTTTATTTTTTTCCTTTGTCCACTGTTAAATACAGTTCCAAATGTCAGCAGTCAAGTTTTCAAAATATTGGAGTTTCACATCATCATGACGCAAAATACATCACATGACGCAAAATGCATCACATGACGCAAAATGCATCACATGACGCAAAATGCATCACATGACGCAAAATGCATCACATGACGCAAAATACATCATGACGATGTGGCAAGTGACGCTTTTCTTCTTGAAAGTCCCATATCTTAAACTCTTGACTGCTGACGTGCGAAACATTTTGGGATTGTATTAACAGTGGACAAATGAAAAAAATGCCAAAATATACACTGAGTGTACAAACATTATGATTGAACTCTCTCCGTGACATAGACTGACCAGGTGAATCCAGGTGAAAGCTATGATCCCATATTGATGTCGCTTGTTAAATCCACTTCAATCATGAATGCTTTCGACACCTTGTAGAGTCCATGCCCTGAGGAATTTAGGCTGTACTTATAGGAAAAGAGGGGGGGACTCCATATTCGCAAGGTGTTCTTAATCTTTTGTACACTCAGTGTAGGTTTTGAGTGGATTTTTCCTGTAATTCACATTACTCGAGTTTCAATTTCACAGTAATGTCCACATGAAATCAAATAATTTGGATTTACCTGATTGGCAGACACAGTACCCAGTTGGAGCAGCAGGCTGGTAGAAGATGATCATTGGGTTAGGGTTGGTCTCAGCTATGTTGCTGGCCATCCTCTTCTTGTATTTGTTTGTGAGGAATTTGACGCGCTGTGCCCTGTTTTGGGTTGGGGCCACATACAGTGGCTTAGTAGACACAATGCGGCCTTTCATCTCCGCCACAGCCTTGGTGGCCTCCTCGGGGGAAGGAGAGGCCCACAAAGCCAAAGCCCTCGCTTTGGTCAGCCCTCTGTCCTCATCACCTTGGTACTGGTGATAGTCCCGAAATAACTCCTTGTGTAGCTTATCATCGTCAGTGTTACCTTCCAGATATTTTAAATAAAGGTTCACGCCTTGATGTCTGGGCTGTTTCAGCTCTACCTGACGCTCTGCTTTCGTCTGGGCACTACCCACATAGAGTCGCTTCCCGTTCAGCTCCTTGCCATTCATCTGATCCACAGCTTGAGGTGGTCAGATACACTCCAATTAGACACTGGAATCACAGACACTAAGTTTTAACTCACATCTAGAAAGTGGCATTAACATGTGGCATTGCACCACATATAAGACACATCTGGCAAACACTCACCAAATATGTTTATGCAACCAATACAATGTGATTTGACCATATCCAAAGAGCTGTCTCAACTTGACATCCTGACCAAAATGATTAATGTAGACATTGGTGAAGTCTTTGGCCCTGGCCCTGGAGCTGGTTCCAGCCTTTCGCTTCTGAAGAGATTTGAAGGGTCCAATGAAAACATTTTTTCTTCTAGGAGCATTCCGTTTCATTTTGTTATGGCTCTTTCAGAAGCCTCAGCGTTGCCTTTAGATTGCCTATTCTCCTCAGAAACCAGCTTCCCGGAGACAATGTTTCCGAAGGCAAAGAAGACCTTTGTTGCAGAATGTCTTGTCCAGATTCTTAACAAATCCTTTCTCAAGGATTGGTCATGCTGAGACCACATGATCCTCACAGGGCTTCCATGGATGGTTATAAATTTGATCATGTTCAGGTCACGCTCATCATCGTCTGGGTTAATTAACATATTTGACATAACCATATTCGAGTGAACAAAGGATTATTTTGTTCTGAACGACCCGGATGGAGAAGTTGTGGTCGGTGCCGTTTAAGATGATAGGTTTAGGTTACTACATCATACTCAAATGTTCCCTATACACAGCCTATGAATAAAAGTTTACAATGTAGGTACACAGGTCGAGAGGTGACAGTGACACATTCAATACTGCTTTGCACACTCTTGCCTGCATCTAGCTGATCTAGGGTGTAATCATTAGTCCAGCAGTTGCAAACAAGAGCTTCTATTGGAAAGGTATTTTTATCCCTGTTTTGTTTCCATTTGCTTCCATTTATGAAACGTTTTCAACAGAATTGGCGGAATTAATACACCCCTGATCACACGCAAACATAGTTCACTTTCATAGCAGCCACATACAAACAGCATGATCTCATAATTCCTTCTCGAATCTACGCAATCTCCTCTCACCTTTCCCTTCCCTTGTGGCCTTCAGTGCACAACAAATTAGCTGTCTGTGACCAGATGAAAAAACCTTTCCAAACCAAAATTTTATATAATAACCGCTACACACAGCCTACATCGTTGTCACCATATTAGCGAATGTCATAGTCAACATAGCTATTACAACTAATGTGTTAGTAAACCCACTGCAATCATGCAGTACAGTGTACCGTCAGCAAGCAGTTTAGCAGTTACACCAGCGGGCCCCAGTGGCAATAAATTAATAAAACCAAAAGCCTACCTTGACTTGGAAGACTTCCAGTGTTGGATAGCCATAGCCAGCTAGCTAACATAGCATCCCTCTCAGTTTGAGCTGGGTTTTTTAGTAGGATAAATTAGCTAGCTGCATTCGCTAGCTAAGTGAAAGTGAAAAAAAGTATACGAAATATAGCTAGCTCTATCTCTCTCGCTTCATTTTTAAGTAAATTAATTTGTTCAAAACTGTTCAACTATTGTCTTTCTCTTTGAGTCAACTATTCACCACATTTTATGCACTGTAGTGCTAACTAGCTGGCTGTAGGTTATGTATTAGATTAATTCTCTGATCCTTTGATTGGGAGGACAACATGTCAGTTCATGCTGAAAGAGCTCCGGAAGTTGCCAGAATTACTGTGTAAGTCTATGGAAGGGAATGAGAAGCATGAGCCTCCTTATCAGATATGAAAGTAAGACCCAGATGCAGACATATTGAATTAACAATGGTATAATAATCCAACAGGGGCATGCAATAGACCTGTCAAGGCAGGCAAGGGTCAGTAAACCAGACGTGGGTCAACGGTACCAGACGGCAGGCAGGGTCAGGGTAGGCAGAGGTCAATAATCCAGAGCTGGGGCAAAGGTACAGGTCGGCAGGCAGGGTCAGGGACAGGCAGAGTGGTCAGGCAGGTGGGCTCAGAGTTAGAACAGGCAAGGGTCAAAACCAGGAGGGCGAGAAAAAGAGAGCCTGGGAAAAGCAGGAGCAGAGAACAAAAACACTGGTTGACTTGACAAACTGTCAACAGACAAATAGAGAACACAGGTATAAATACACAGGGGATAATGGGGAAGATGGGCGACACCTGGAAGGGGTGGAAACAATCACAAAGACAGGTGAAACAGATCAGGGGTGTCGGCGGTGGAAGTCGGCCATGAGGCCTGGATCCAGGATGTCTCTAGCAGGGACCCAGCACCTCTCCTCTGGGCCATAACACTCCCAGTCAACCAGGTACTGGAAACCCCTGCCCTGTGGTTGAACACTCAGGAGGTGTCTCACCGTGTACGCTGGAAGGCCATCGATGACACGGGGAGGACGGGTGGGCCTGGAAACAGAAGACAAAGGGCTGTGAGACAAGGGCTTAATCCTAGACACAATCCTGGAAAGTAGGGTTAATACGGAGACGAACAGCAGTGGGGCTAATGACACTAGAGATGGGGAACGGGCCGATGAAGTGGGGGGAAAGTTTAGGGGACTACACCCGGAGGGGCATGTTGCGGGTGAAGAGCCATACCCTCTTCCCAAGCCGATAGTGTGGAGCAGGGGTCCGGTGGCGAACCGTTTCTCACCTATACCGGGAAGTGGTCTTCAACAGGACGGCCCAGGCTCTCTTCCAGGTACGGCGACAGCGGCAAATGAACATCTGGGCAGAGGGATTGCTTATTGATCGATGGTTGCTCAAGAGAACAGAATGACAGGAGAATTCTAGAATGTCAGGTGTTGGAACCCCCTCGTTTGTTGTGTCATAAGTCATGTTAGATCAAATTGGATATATTCTATTACAATACTTTCTTTATTGCATCATAGTCAGTTACACAGCATGATTTACATTGCAAATACAAAATGTAAAAACACATGAATACAAAAATGAACACAGTAGGCCTAAGCTTACAAAAAAATAACAAATAACCTGTCAAAAACGACAATTTGTACAGCAGGACTTCCCAGTTCAGCTGTCCATTTCAGTTAAATAAATGTATTTCAGTTTATGGTATTTGGTAACAGTTTTCAACTAAATAAAAGACATACAGTGGAATCAGTCTCGCTGCATTGTTTAGTCTGCTGTGTTTGACTACCAAAATCATCATCATATCACACGAGTAAAGTCAAATACAGCTTGATGACTGTTTGTGTTTGTGTCGTTGTGTGTGTAGGTTTTGCAGGTACCCCAGGCTACCTATCTCCAGAGGTACTGAGGAAGGAGGCCTATGGTAAACCTGTCGACATCTGGGCCTGTGGTGAGTGCAGATCACTTTATCTCGCTGTCTCATCCCTCTCTTCTATATCTCCTGCTTACCACTCAACGTATGTGTGTCTCTGTGCATGTGTCCGTGTATGTGTGTGTTTATGTATAGGTGTGATCCTGTACATCCTGCTAGTGGGGTATCCTCCATTTTGGGATGAGGACCAACACAAACTCTACCAGCAAATCAAAGCAGGAGCCTATGACGTGAGATATACACACACACACTCACATGCAAGCGCACACTCACAAGCACACACACTCTGTGTCACCTTTGTCTATCAATCTGTGTGTGTGTGTGTGTGTGTGTGTGTGTGTGTAGTTTCCATCTCCAGAGTGGGACTCGGTGACTCCAGAAGCCAAGAACCTGATTAACCAGATGTTGACTATTAACCCTGCCAAGAGGATAACTGCCCAGGAGGCCCTCAAACACCCATGGGTCTCCGTAAGTACAGACACACACACACACACTTTTCCTCTCTGTTTCCTCTCTGTTTGACATTGTCTCTCTCTTTCTCCAGCAACGCTCCACGGTGGCGTCCATGATGCACAGACAGGAGACGGTGGAGTGCCTGAAGAAGTTCAACGCCCGGAGGAAACTCAAGGTCTGCTCTATTTTAATAATCTCATAATCCACAGGGATGCCTTCAATAAACATCTGTCTCACTTCTCAGACTAACCTAGTAATCTACCACTCACCCCATCTCTTTTCTCCCTCTCTTCCCATCTCTCTCTCTCTCTTGCTGTCCATAGGGAGCAGTCCTGACTGCTATGCTGGTGACGAGGAATTTCTCCGGTAAATGTGTGTGTCTTCATAAACACTTACACGCATGCACAGCAGGTTGGCATTTATTGGGATGACTCATGTACTGGAGGAAGATCTGCGGAGTGGTTACTAGCTGGCATAGCCACAAAGTCACAAAATCTGATTCTAAACCTAACCTTAACCACACCTGCTAACCCTAATGCCTAACCTTAAATTAAGACCAAAAAGATCATATTAATTTTCATGAATCTTTACAATATAGCCTATTTTTACTTTTCAGCTGGCCCATCTCGCGGAAATCTCTCAGTTCTGCCTCCAGGGAAAGATTCATGACAATAAATGTCAAACTGCGCATGCACAAATGCATGCTACAGTCACATACACATACTCCGCAATCGTACACACACACACACACACTCTCTCTCACTTTCTTATTATCACAAATTGAGTTTCACCTCCAATTTACTAAGTTTGACTACAATGGTAACTTGCATGGATCATTACATGTTACTCTTCCACTTAGGGGTGTGAACTTTAAAACGAAATTGTGATCATTAAAGTTAAAAATGTTTTTTTGCCCACAAAATGTATATCACAGTGCAGTTATCACAAAACGTATTCTTTGCCGTGTTATAGCCTAACTAGACGATAGTGTAATTTAAATAGAACCAGAGAGGTAGAAGTGATCTTTAGGCTACTTTAGTGGATTTGCGAGGCATTGCAAGAAGAGACATTGCGAGATACAGATTACCAAGACAACTGCGCACAGTCCTTTCTGTCTGCCCCCTCCTCTCTCTCCCTCACGCTGGCTCGCCTGCTTTTTCTCTTTGCTAATGATACACGTTTGTGCTCAGTCTTCGGTTTGGTGCGTGTAGAATATCCTAGCCTATTCATTGATGATAGGTCCCTGACTCTGTCTGCCTAGTGGCCGACCTGCCTATACCTGACCTGCCTATACACCCCTCCCCTTTCTCGGTCCCTCGCTAGCCTGCTCTGCACGATGCAAGTGTTTGTGTTCTTGGAAGTACAGCAACTAAATCAGTCTCCTCCGTTCCAAAAATAGTGAATCTTAGCAGGCGAGGAGTCGATTTCTAGCGGAATCAAATCTTGACACTCAGAAATGGGAGTCGACACCGGGAGTCGACGTGCAAGAAGTCGAGGAATCTATTATTTTGGAGTCGACTATCCACCACTACGTCATCATCATTAACCTGTTGCGACGACCAAACCCGGATCCGGGATTCTATTTATAGACCTAAGCTCATTACCATAACGCAACGTTAACTATTCATGAAAATCGCAAATGAGATGAAATAAATATGCTCTCTCTCAAGCTTAGCCTTTTGTTAACAACACTGTCATCTCAGATTTTCAAAATATGCTTTTCAACCATAGGAAAACAATCATTTGTGTAACAGTAGCTAGCTAGCGTAGCATTTAGCGTTAGCGTTAGCATTTAGCAGGCAACTATCACAAAAACAAGTAAAGCCTTCAAATAAAATAACTTACCTTTGAAGAACTTCTGATGTTTTCAATGAGGAGACTCTCAGTTAGATAGCAGATGCTCAGTTTTTCCAAAAAGATTCTTTGTGTATTAGAAATAGCTCCGTTTTGTACATCACATTTGGCTACCAAAAAAAAAAAGAAAAGAAAATTCAGCCCTCAAAACGCGAACTTTTTTCCAAATTAACTCCATAATATCGACTGAAGCATGGCAAACGTGGTTTAGAATCAATCCTCAAGGTGTTTTTCCACATATCTCTTCGATGATATATCCTTCGTGGAAGCCTGGTTTCTCCTTGCTCTCAAATGGAAAAATAATTGCACCTGGCTTTGCGCTCCAATTTCGACGCAGGGACACCAGGCGGACACTTGGAAAATGTAGTCTCTTATGGTCAATCTTCCAATGATATGCCTACAAATACGTCACAATGCTGCAAACACCTTGGGGAAACGACAGAAAGTGTAGGCTCATTCCTTGCGCAATCACAGCCATATAAGGAGACAATGGAAAACAGAGCTTCAGAGATTCTGCTCATTTCCTGGTTGACGTATCATCTTGGTTTCGCCTGTAGAATGAGTTCTGGGGCACTTACAGACAATATCTTTGCAGATTCTGAAACTTCAGAGTGTTTTCTTTCCAAAACGGTCAATAATATGCATAGTCGAGCATCTTTTCGTGACAAAATATTGCGCTGAAAACGGGAACGTTTTTTATCCAAAAATTAAATAGCGCCCCTAGAGATCCAAGAGGTTAACAGTTGGAAAAAAGGCAGAGAAAGGCAAACGACAGCAGCGAAGTCCTGCATGGCAATACTTTGAGAAGTTAAATGAGAAGGTGGTGAAATGCGAGGTGGAATTGAGGTACAGTATGGTAGTACAGGTGCAATGCTTAACCATCTGAAAGGGACGAACCGTAAGACCCAAACATATCCTGGTAGCAGCCCCAACAACAAACATTAGACAACTTCACACTAAAGCCTATGGCATGACTTCCGTAAATAGAACTTCATTGAGCGCAATAGCAATTGTAGAATTTGGGGAATTTTTCTTTTCGCTTTAACGGAAAACCGATGGCCGTTTAAACTTTAAAAGGGAGAGTTCACCCAAATTACAAAATTACATTTTGGTTTCCTTATTGTGTAAGCAATCTATGGAAAAGGTATGACAGCAATCCATGTTTTGTTTTTAGTTTCCCAGGCACTGTTTCCAAATGTTAACAATTTAGTATTTGTGGCACAAATGCAATTCAAGTCATGGGACGGATATTAGCATTTTTTGCGCATCATGTCCAAATAATCCAAAAGTATCTAAAATGAATTGTGAAGTTTACCAAAGTCACTTATGGATTATTATGTGTGAAAAATGCTAATTTTTGTGGTATCCAATTGGTAGTTACAGTCTTGTCTCATCGCTGCAACTCCCGTATGGGAGATGCAAAGGTCGAGAGCCGTGCGTCCTCCGAAACACAACCCAACCAAGCCACACTGCTTCTTGACACAATGCCCACTTAACCCGGAAGCTGCGACAGAGCCTGGACTCGAACTCGGAATCTCTAGTGGCACAGCTAGTACTGCGATGCAGTGCCTTAGACCACTGCACCACTCAGGAGGTCGACTTGAGTGGGATTTGTGCCACAAATACTAAAACATTAGCATTTAGAAACAAATCAAATTTGTGGTGTGGACTACCAGTGAAATGCTTACTTACCGGCCCTTCCCAACAATGCAGAGAGAAAGAAAACAGAAATATTCTAAAAGTAAAACACGTAATAATAGATACACAATGAGTAACAATAACTTGGCTACTATATACAAAGGGTACCAGTACCGACTCGATGTGCAAGGGTACGAGGTACAAGGGTGCAAGGTAATTGAGGTACACTGCATGGCCATAAGTTAGTGGTAATGACTTCAAATTAGTGGATTCTGGCTATTTCAGCCACCCCCATTTTTGACAGGTGTATAAAATCGAGCACACAGCCATGCGATCTCGATAAACAAACATTGGTCGTAGAATGGCCCGTACTGAAGAGCTCAGTGACGTTCAACGTGGTGCCGTCATAGGATGACACCTTTCCATCAAGTCAGTTCATCAAATTTCTACCCTGCTAGATCTGTCCCGGTCAACTGTAAATGCTGTTATTGTGAAGTGGAAACATCTAGGAGCAACAATATCTTGGCTACAAAGTGGTAGACCACACAAGCGCACAGAGCGGGACCACCGAGTGCTGAAGCACGCAGCATGACAAAATCGTCTGTCCTCGGTTGTAACACTCACCACCGAGTTCCAAACTGACTCTGGAAGCAACGTCAGCACAAGAACTGTTCGTCGGGAGCTTCATGAAATGGGTTTCAATGGCCAAGAAGCCGCACACAAGCCTAAGATCACCATGCTTCACCATCTGGCAGTCTGACGGATGAATCTGGGTTTGCTACCTGCCCAACTGTAAAGGTTGGTGGAGGAGGAATAATGGTCTGGGGCTGTTTTTCATGGTTCAGGCTAGGTCCCTTATTTCCAGTGAAGGGAAATTGCTATAGCGTACAATGACATTGTGTGGCCTACCACTTTGCAGCCAAGCTGTTGTTGCTCCTAGATGTTTCTACTCAACAATAACAGCATTCACAGTTGACTACCGCAGTTCTGTATACATCTGGCCCTTCTTTGGACACTGTGCTAACAAACCTCCAAACGAGCTTCAATGCCATACAACACTCCTTCCGAGGTCTCCAACTGCTTTTAAATGCAAGTAAAACTAAGTGCATGCTCTTCAACCGATTTCTGCCCACACCCTCCCGCCCGACTAGCATCACTACCCTGGACAGTTCTGACTTAGAATATGTGGACAACTACAAATAGCTAGGTGTCTGGTTAGACTGTAAATTCTCCTTCCAGACTCACATTAAGCATCTCCAATCCAAAATTAAATCTAGAATCAGCTTCCTATTTCACAACAAAGCCTCCTTCATTCATGCTGCCAAACATACCCTCGTAAAACTGACTATTACCGATCCTTGACTTCGGCGATGTCATTTACAAAATAGCCTCCAACACTCTACTCAGCAAATTGGATGTAGTCTATCACAGTGCCATCCGTTTTTTCACCAAAGCCCCATATACCACCCACCACTGCAACCTGTATGCTCTCGTTGGCTGGTCCTCACTACATATTCGTCGCCAAACCCACTGGCTCCAGGTCATCTATAAGTCTTTGCTAGGTAAAGCCCTGCCTGATCTCAGCTCACTGATCACCATAGCAACACCCACCCGTAGCACGCGCTCCAGCAGGTATATTTCACTGGTCATCCCCAAAGCCAACACTTCCTTTGACCGCCTTTCCTTCTAGTTCTCTGCTGCCAATGACTGGAACGAATTGCAAAAATCACTGAAGCTGGAGTTTTATATCTCCCTTTCTAACTTTAAGCATCATCTGTTAGAGCAGTTTACCGATCACTGTACCTGTACACAGCCAATCTGTAAATAGCACACCCAACTACTTCATCCCCATATTGTTACTTATCCTCTTGCTCATTTGCACCCCAGTATCTCTACTTGGGGTGCAAAAGGGTATGTTTGGGTATGTTTGGCAGCATGAATGAAGGAGGCTTTGTTGTGAAATAGGAAGCTGATTCTAGATTTAATCTATCACGCCAGTGTTAATGCTGAATTGTAATTATTTCACCACTATGGCCTATTTATTGCCTTACCTCCCTACTCTTCTACATTTGCACACGCTGTACATAGATTTTTCTATTGTGTTATTGATTGTACATTTGTTTATGTGTAACGCTGTGTTGTTGTTTTTGTCGCACTGCTTTGCTTTATCTTGGCCAGGTCGCAGTTGTAAATGAGAACCTACCTGGTTAAACAAAGGTGAAATAATTTTTTAAATAAAAAATGATATGCTTCCAACTTTGTGGCAAGGCCCTTTCCCGTTTCAGCATGACAATGCCCCCGTGGACAAAGCGAGGACAAAAATTGTTTGTCGAGATCGGTGTGGAAGAACTTGACTGGCCTCCACAGAGCCCTGACCTCATACAACTTTGGGATGAATTGGAACACCGACTGTAAGTCGGGCCTAATCGTCCAACATCAGTGCCCGTCCCCACAGCAATGTTCCAGCCTCTAGCGGAAAGCCTTCCCAGAAGAGTGGAGGCTGTTATAGCAGCAAAGGGAGGACCAACTCCATATTAATGGCCATGATTTTGGAATGAGATGTTTAACGAGGATGTGTCCATATATTTTTGGCCATATAGTGTAGATATGTACATATAACTAGGAATAAAGTGACGTGATGAGTCAGATGAGTTAGACGTGATGAGTCAGAAAAGTTTTTTGCAAAAAAGTTCAATGCAGATAGTTCGGGTAGCTATTTGGTTATCTATTTAGCAGTCTTATGGCTTGGGGACAGAACCTGTTCAAGGTCCTGTTGGTTCCAGACTTGGTGCGTCGGTACCGCTTGCCGTGCAGTAAAAGAGAGAACAGTCTCTGACTTGAAGAGAGGAGGGCCAGCTAAGGGATACTAAACCAAAGCATGGATTGCTGTCATACCTTGTACATAGACTGTTTACAGGGTAAGGAAACCAATGTGTAATTTGGTTGAACTATTTCTATAAGAAATATATTCAATTTGTCACATCCCTACTTCCTCTGCACTCACACTGTGTCTATTGACCCAGGTAAAATGGGAAGGAGACTTGCATCTCAGAGTAGGAGGGCAGATCTGAGATCAGTTTAGCCTTTTAGATTATAATGAATGGACAGGGGAGGTACCTGATCCTAGATCAGCACTTACTCTGAGACGCTTGACTTACCTTGGACCTAACGTGACTTCAATCTGTCCACTTCACACTAACACACTTCTGTCTTCTGTTCCCTCGCTCCTTTCCCCTTTTCTGTTCTTTGCTTTCACTTGTTCTCTGCTTTCACTTGTTCTCTGTCTTTCTCTATTTCTCTCCCTCTCTCTGCGTCAGTTGGTAGACAGTCTACATCTCCGGCATCAATCACTACTGTTTCTGGAACTACCGCTGGGATAGTGGAGCAAGGTATCCTCTTTCTCTCCTCCCTCCATCACTCGCTTCAATACCTCCTCCTCCACTTGTACACCTTCTCTCCTCTCCCTCACACTCCTTTCCTCATCCTTCCCTTTTGCTCTTCTTGTGTTCTTCCTCTTATCCCTCCTTCCTCCTTCCTTCCCCCTCTAACAAATAAGGCAGCATGCATGGCGTATCCATCTCTCCTCTCTCTCCCGCTCTCCCTCCCACCCCCTCGCTCTCTAACATTCTTTAGTCTTTTGTGCCTTTGGAGTTGTTTTCTGTCTTTTTTCTGCCCTTCGCAAACTAATCAAAACACTGGAGTAAACTATGGATACAAATGATATTGAAAGCAGGTTCTTACGTGTGGATTCTGAGCTAATTAAGCAGTTCACATCCTATCATGCTGAGGGTCATGTATTATTATCATTATTTTGGCCACCTTAGAAGAGATTTCATTTACTTTGAAAGAAGGGTGTCAAAGGAGCATAGGGGGTTTAAAGTCAATCAGTCAGTCACCAGATCTCAATCCAATTGAACACGTATTTATCATGGAAGAATGGTGTCCCATCCCTCCAATAGAGTTCCAGGCACTGAGTGTTCAAAACATTAGGAACACCTGCTCTTTCCATGACATTGACTGACCAGGTGAAAGCTATGATCCCTCGTTGATGTCACCTGTTAAATCCACTTCAATCAGTGTAGATAAAGTGGAGGATACACCTTGGACATGGATTGTGAATGTGTGCCATTCAGAGGGTGAATGGGTAAGGCAAGACAAAATATTTAAGTGCCTTTGAACAGGGTATGGTAGTAGGTGCCAGGCGCACCAGTTTGAGTGTGTCAAGGACCACAACGCTGCTGGGTTTTTTCCACTCAACAGTTTCCTGTACGTATTAAGTAGAGACAAAATGCCAAGATGTCCTTTGGGTGGTGGACCATTCTTGATACACGCAGGAAACTGAGCATGAATAACCCCAGCAGCATTGCAGTTCTTGACCCAAACCGGTGCGTCTGGCACCTACTACCATACCCTGTTTAAAGGCACTTACATATTTTGTCTTGCCCATTCACACTCCAAATGGCACACATACACAATCCATGTTTCAAGGATACAAAAAAATCATTATTTAACCGTGGATTTAACAAGTGATATCAATACGGGATCATAGCTTTCACCTGGATTCACCTGGTCAGTCCATGCAATCGACTCCTGCCCCCTTTCTACATTTTGTTGCATTACAGCCTTATTCTAAAATTGATTAAAATAAAAAGTTCCATCAATCTACACATAATACCTGATAGTGACAAAGCAAAAAAATGTTTTTTAGAAGTTTTAGCAAATGTATAAAAAATCCTAACCAAAATACCTTATTTACAGTTGAAGTCGGAAGTTTACATACACTTAGGTTGGAGTCATTAAAACTAGTTTTTCAACCACTCCACAAATTTCGTGTTAACAAACTATAGTTTTGGCAAGTCGAGTAGGACATCTACTTTGTGCATGAGACAAGTAATTTTTCCAACAATTGTTTACAGAGATTATTTTACTTAGAATTCACTGTATCACAATTCCAGTGGGACAGAAGTTTACAAACACTAAGTTGACTGTGCCTTTAAACAGCTTGGAAAATTCCAGAAAATTATGTCATGGCTTTATAAACTTCTGATAGGCACATTGACATAATTTGAGTCAATTGGAGGTGTACCTGTGGATGTATTTGTAGGCCAACCTTCAAACTCAGTGCCTCTTTGCTTGACATCATGGGAAAATCAAAGGAAATCATGCACAAAAGTAGGTGTCCTAACCGACTTGCCAAAACTATAGTTTGTTAACAAGAAATTTGTGGAGTGCTTGAAAAACGAGTTAATGACTCCAACCTAAGTGTATGTAAACTTCCGACTTCAACTAAGTATTCAGACCCTTTGTTAGGAGACTTGAAATTGAGCTCAGGTGCATCCTGTTTCCATCCTTGAGATGTTTCTACAACTTAATCAGAGTCCACCTGTGGTAAATTCAATTGATTGGACATGATTTGGAAAGGCACACACCTGTCTATTTAAAGGTCCCACAGGTGACAGTGCATGTCAGCAAAAACCAAGCCATGGGGTCGAAGGAATTGTCCGTAAAGCTCCAAGACAGGATAGTGTCGAGGCACAGATCTGCAGAAGGGTACCAAAAATTGTCTGCAGCATTGAAGGTCCTCAAGAACACAGTGGCCTCCATCATTCTTAAATTGAATAAGTTTGGGCAATCTGGGCAATCTGTGGAGAAGGGCTTTGGTCAGGGAGGTGACCAAGCACCTGATGGTCACTCTGACAGAGCTCCAGAGTTCCTCTGTGGAGATGGGAGAACCTTCCAGAAGGACAACCATCTCTGCAGCACTCCACCAATCAGGCCTTTTTGGCAGAGTGGCCAGACGGAAGCCACTCCTCAATAAAAGGCACATGACAGTTTGCCAAAGGCACCTAAAGGACTCTCATACCATGAGAAACAAGATTCTCTGGTCTGATGAAACTAAGATTGAACTCTTTGGCCAAGCGTCACATCTGGAAGAAACCTGACACCATCCCTACGGTGAAGCATGGTGGTGGCAGCATCATGCTGTGGCGATGTTTTTCAGCAGCAGGTACTGGGAGACTAGTCAGGATCAAGGGAAAGATGAATGGAGCAAAGTACAGAGAGATCCTTGGTGAAAACCTGCTCCAGAGCACTCAGACTGGGGCGAAGGTTCACCTTCAACATGACAACGACCCTAGGCACACAGCCAAGACAACGCAGGAGTGGCTTCTGAATAGAGGGTTTTTATAACTCTATTGTGTCTGTGTGAACTGAAAGTGAGCTCTGGGAGATTTAATACTGACAAAAGATTTACGATGTCGGTTACCAGACCTTGGTCTCTACACAATGAGAACAGTCTTTACAGCAGATACTGTTTGCTGTGAATTATTAGTATCTTTCATACGAATCTTAACCTTGTGAACCATTCCATACATCTGTTGTTTGTCATGAACATCCAGGAGGATGGACTTTGCTATAAAATGCTATAGCTCAAATCCGCTCATTGATCTCTCAACGGATCGTTGACAAGCTCCATTACTGCAGTAATGAAATAATAACGTTTGCTAGTTTTGAAGAAATGTAAAAGGTCTCTCCTTTTGATTACAATAATTCCACAACATTCATCCTGAGAGTTTGAGAGGATCTGCAGAGAAGAATGCGAGAAACTCCCCAAATACAGGTGTGCCAAGCTTGTAGCATCATACCCAAGAAGACTCGAGGCTGCCAAAGGTGCTTAAATAAAGTACTGAGTGAAGGGTCTGAATTTCTAAAAACCTGTTTTTTCTTTGTCATGAGGTATTGTGTGCAGATTGAGGGGAGAAAAATTATTGAATCTGTGTGTGAGAGTGAAAGTGTTAATTCATACAGAAATGCAAGTTCTTATGAGTATCTATGTGCATGCGCATGTATATGATCTATTTCTATTGTAATGCCACTGGTGGGTGCAAGATCTCCACTATCGTCTAGGCTTAATGTGCTCAGCCTGTAATATACTTGTGTCCCCCACTGTGACCGGTTCGTACATAAAACATTGTCAATTCAGGCTGTAAAGGCATCAGTTTCCTCTTTAACTAGCTTTAATGGCGTGCCGCTGCGGGGAAAAAACAAAAAATGCATACTCTCGTAATATAACACCATTTTCCGCCACCATTTCTGGATTTTCAGATGACTTCCGGGTGTTGGCTGAACGCGGTGTGCAATCAGGTTGTAGCAGTCTGTTGTTTACCCCTGGCTGACCGTGGGGCACACCATCAGGCATTAGCCACTCTTTCAAGGTGGTGAAAATTGTTTTATTAAGACAGTACTTAACCAGTTTTTTGGCTGGTGGTACACCATTAAAGCTAGTTAAAGAGGAAACCGATACCTTTGCAGCCTGAATAGAGGATGTTTTATGTACAAACCGGTTACTGGGGCACACTAGTGTATAACTGGCTGAGCAAATTAAGCCTAGACAATAGTTGAGCTCTGGCGGCTGCCTAGGCTAGTAAAGAATGTGTGTATCATCATTTTCATGGCACTTCATACTATATTCCCTGAGAGGAATCCCCTAATCTTAATCTGAGTGCATCCCACCTGCCTCTGAGATTTATACACCTGCTTCTCCATTCCATATTCCCCTGCCCTTTGACCCCTAATTCCCCCCCCCCCCCCCCGTGTGTGTGTGTTGTGTGGGAGTGTTAGTTTAAGGGTTTACAGTAGTTTGTGTGTGTATACGAGCTTGAGTGTTTACAGTGTTGGCTTTCGAGAGCTCTGTGTGTGTGTGTGTGTGTGTTAGAGGGTTTGTTGAGTTTGCAGACAGAGTTCAATGTGTGTGTTAGCTAGCTAGGCGTAAGATAGGTATCGACACTCATGCGTGTGTATGTTTGAGGTGTGTTTTAGTAAATGAGTGTGTATGATGAACACCCTCTGAGTGTGTTCTCAATCTCTTTCGCAGCCAAGAGTCTCCTCAACAAGAAGGCTGATATCAAGGTAAGACACAAACATGTGTATCCTCCCCTCTATCTGCCCTCCTGCAATTGCAATTGACAGTGATATGCTGTGTTGTGGGCATGCTCTTTGGGTGTGTGTGTGTTTATTCTCACTCTGTGTACACTGGTCATTATGTCACCTCTGTGTGCGCGTGTGTGTAGCCTATTAGTCTGACTGTCAGGCATAGTCGGATACGCTCTAGCTATGTAGTTAAAATGTAACATTCATGTGGACTGACTTGATCGCACAGAGGTCAAACCAAACATACTGTATATATTATATATATCATCAGCTATTTTTTTTTGTGAGCAACTTTATTTTGTTTAGTAATTTTTATTTTACAATCAAATAAAGGCATGAAAAGATAACCCCGACCCATTCCCCACTCAGTCCCCATCCACCCGCCTACATCATCCCTCCCCACCTGGAAACCATGCTTCCCACCCAGTCTCCCTGGACTAGCACCGTTTATTCTCGCTGTCGATAATTCTGATGTTATAACATCTAATAGTAACTGTATCCACTGGTTAAATTGCAGAGAGTGATGTGGTTGCCATCTTAGAACTTAAAAACATTCACAGCAGTGCTGCATGTCAGCAGTAATCTTCTCTGATTGATTGAGAGATTCAAGGGGCTATCATCGTTAAGTAGCACAATAGGTGGAAACCATTGAATATTTAAATTCATGCACTTCAAAATCTATTTTGTAATTTTTCCCCAGAAGCATTTACAGTGCCTTCAGAAAGTATACACACCCCTTGACTATTTCCACATTTTGTTGTGTTACTACAGACGGAGTTTAAAATTAATTTAATTGAGAACGTGTGTCTCTGGACTACACACAATACCCCGTAATGTCAAAGTGGAATTGTTTTTTTCTTATTCTTTTTTTTATTTTTACAAATTAATTAAATTAAAAGCTGAAATGTCTTGAGTCAATAAGTATTCAAACCCTTTTTATGACAAGCCTAAATAAGTTCCAAAAAAATGTCACATTCACATAATTAGTTGCATGGACTCACTCTGAGTGCAATAATAGTGTTTAACATGATTTTTGAATGACTAGCTCACATCTGTACCCTCTACATTATCTGAAAGATCCCTCAGTCAAACAGTGATTTCAAACACAGATTCAACCACAAAGACCAGGGAGGTTTTCCATTGCCTCGCAAAGGGCACCTATTGGTAGATTGGTAAATATTTTTTTTAAAGCAGACATTGAATATCCCTTTGAGCATAGTGAAGTTATTAATTACACTTTGGATGGTGTATCAATACACCCAGTCACTACAAAGATACAGGCGTCCTTCCTAACTCAGTTGCTGGAGAGGAAGAAAACCGCTCAGGGATTTCACCAAAAGGCCAATGGAAGCCTGTACAGAATCCAAATATTCCAAAACATGCATCCTGTTTGCAATAAGGCACTAAATTAAAACTGCAAAAAATGTGGCGAAAACCGAAGCGGTATTTTTAGGGCAAACACAACACATTCAAGAATGGTGGTGGCTGCATCATGCAATGGGTATGCTTGTCATCGGCAAGGACTAGGAAGATTTTTCGATTAAAAATAACCGGAATAGAGCTAAGCACAGGCAAAATCCTAGAGGAAAACCTGGTTCAGTCTGCTTTCCAACACACACTGGGAGACCAATTTACCTTTCAGCCGGACAATAACCTAAAACACAAGGCCAAATATATACTGGAGTTGCTTACCAAGATGACATTGAATGTTCCTGAGTGGCCTAGTTACTGTTTTGACTTAAATCAGATGGAAAATCTATGGTAAGACTTGAAAATTGCTGTCAAGCAATGGTCAACGGGATACCAAGGTCATATTTTTCGATATTCTGTTCCAGTTTAAGGCCAGGCAACACAGGCAAAAATTGAGATTTTGCTTCCATCTGTCAATTTTCAGATTTTGGAATATTTTGATACTATAACTTCCATAAAATGTACAAATAAATTGGCAGTAATGTATCTAAATATTTTATTTGTATCATTTTATCTTAACTCCGTCAATGACACCTACCATAAATGTCATTTTTGATAGCATGTTTCATGTAGAACTTCAACCGCTATTTTTAAACTCTCCATGTTGAATCATGTCATTCAAAAGCTTGTTTTCCAGAGCATATCGTAAACTAGTCCATACATGGCTCTATCCTCTGTAGACGTAGTGCTTCGTGTTGACAGATTAGTCATTTCCTGACATCCGATTGGTTACTGGTATTTAAAGGCCCTTTCCGGAAACCTGATTGGTTAAAATGTCTCACAGTACTTTGTCTCACAGTACTTTGTTTCAAAATATCTCCTGTGAAGAATCAACGTAAAGAGAGACAAAATTTGAAAATCTTGAAAAATATACCTACAGTATGTGAATAAAAATAGGCTATCTCAGTTAGCCAATGCAAGAAAAGCTGTGACTGAAAGAAAAAACTGCCTGATCCGCCGATCGAGGTAGAGGAGGAAAAGGGGGTAGCCCGCAGCAGAGCGTCGAGACGCAAATTAGTTGAGATAAAGATGACAACCAGCAGCGATCAACCAGACAGCAGCCAGCCAACAGTGGCTTTTATTCCACATGTCTCAAATTAACCAACTTGAACATGATTTGATTTGCCCAAAGTTTCTAAACACTGGACTGAAACCCAGTGATTCTGTAATTCTGTCATGATAGAATGTGCAGACTGTGAAGGTGATCAAGATTTATTTAGGATAAGTATTTACACTTCCTCCAGGCTGCAGGAGTGCTCCAGGGGAGATGGTTCTTCTAGCTCACGAACTTGGACTTGGTTATGCAAATATTAAGAAAATAAGCAAAGTCCTAGGGATTCCTTCATTGAGTCTCAGCTCATATTTGTATTTATTATGGATCTACTCTTCCTGGGGTCCAGCAAAATGAAGGCAGTTTATACATTTTAAAACTTTACAATACATTCATAGATTTCACAACACACTGCGTGCCCTCGGGCCCCTACTCCACCACAACCACATCTCTACAGTACTAAATCCATGTTTATGTCTAGTGCGTATGTTATCTCGTGTGTACAGTTGAAGTCGGATGTTTACATACACCTTAGCCAAAAACATTTAAACTCAGTTTTTCACAATTCCTGACATTTAATCCTCGTAAAAATTCCCAGTCTTAGATCAGTTAGGATCACCACTTTATTTAAAAATGTGAAATGTCAGAATAATAGTAGAGATAATGATTTATTTCTGCTTTTATTTCTTACATCACATTCCCAGTGGGTCAGAAGTTTACTTACACTCAATTAGATTTGGTAGCATTGCCTTTAAGTTGTTTAACTTGGGTCAAATGTTTTGGGTAGCCTTCTACAAGTTTCCCACAATAAGTTGGGTGAATTTTGGCCCATTCCTCCTGACAGAGCTGGTGTAACTGAGTCAGGTTTGTAGGTCTCTTTACTCGCACAAGCTTTTTCAGTTCTGCCCAAAAATATTCTATGGGATTGAGGTCAGGGCTTTGTGATGGCCACTCCAATACCTTGACTTTGTTGCCATTTTGCCACAACTTTGGAAGTATGCTTGGGGTCATTGTCCATTTGGAAGACCCATTTGCGACCAAGCTTCAACTTCCTGACTGATGTCTGAGATGTTGCTTCAATATATCCACATAATTTTTCTTCCTCATGATATCTATTTTGTGAAGTGCACCAGTCCCTCCTGCAGCAAAGCACCCCCACAACATGATGCTGCCACCCTCGTGCTTCAAGTTTGGGATGGTGTCCTTCGGCTTGCAAGCCTCCCCCTTTTTCCTCCAAACATAACGATAGTCATTATGGCCAAACAGTTCTATTTTTGTTTCATCAGACCAGAGGACATTTCTCCAAAGAGTACGATCTTTGTCCCCATGTGCAGTTGCAAACCGTAGTCTGGCTTTTTTTATGATGGTTTTGGAACAGTGGCTTCTTCCTTGCTGAGCGGCCTTTCAGGCTATGCCGATATAGGACTCGTTTTACTGTGGATATAGATACTTTTGTAACTGTTTCCTCCAGCATCTTCACAAGGTACTTTGCTGTTGTTCTGCGATTGATTTGCACTTTTCGCTCCAAAGTACGTTCATCTCTAGGAGACAGAACGCATCTCCTTCCTGAGCAGTATGACGGCTGTGTGGTCCCATGGTGTTTATACTTGCGTCCTATTGTTTGTACAGATGAACGTGGTACCTTCAGGCATTTGTTGATTGCGCCCAACGATAAACCAGACTTGTGGAGGTCTACAATTGGCTGATTTCTTTTGATTTTTTTCCATGATGTCAAGCAAAGAGGCACTGAGTTTGAAGGTTGGCCTTGAAATATATCCACAGGTACACCTCCAATTGACTCAAATTATGTCAATTAGCCTATCAGAAGCTTCTAAAGCCATGACATAATTTTATGGAATTTTCCAAGCTGTTTAATGGCACAGTCAACTTAGTGTATGTAAACTTCTGACCCACTGGAATTGCGATACAGTGAAATAATCTGTCTGTAAACAATTGTTGGAAAAATTATTTAGAGTAGATGTCCTACCCGACTTGCCAAAACTATAGTTTGTTAAGAAGAAATTTGTGGAGTGGTTGAAAAACAAGTTTTAATGACTCCAACCTAAATGTATGTAAACTTACGACTTCAACTGTATGCATGCATGTGTCTGTCTGTGCCAATATGTGTTGCTTCACAGTCTCCGCTGTTCCATGTGGTGTTTATCTTTTTTTTTTAAATCTAATTTTATTGCTTGCATCAGTTACTCAATGTGGAATAGAGTTCCATGTAGTCATGGCTTTATGTAGTACTGTGTGCCCCCCATAGTCTGTTCTGGACTTGGGTAATGTGAAGAGACCTTTTGTGGCATATCTTGTGGGGTATGCATGGGTGTCCGAGCTGTGTGCTAGTAGTTTAGACAGACAGCTCAGTGCATTCAACATGTCAATACCTCTCATAAATAAAAGTAGTGATGAAGTCAATCTCTCCTCCACTTTCAGCCAGGAGAGATTGACATGCATATTATAAATATTAGCTCTCTGTGTACGTCCAAGGGCCAGCCGTGCTGCCCTGTTCTGAGCTAATTGCAATTTTCCAAAGTCCTTTTTTGTGGCACCTGACCACACGACTGAATCAAGATGCGACAAAACTAGGGCCTGTAAGACCTGCCTTGTTCAAAGTGTTGTTAAGAAGGCAGATAATTGTTTTATTATAGACAGACTTCTCCCAATCTTAGCTACTACTGCATCAATATGTTTTGACTATGACAGTTTACAATCTAGTGTTACTCCAAGCAGTTTAGTCATCTCAACTTGATCAATTTGCACATTGTTAATTGCAAGATTTAGGTTTTAGTGGGTGTTTTGTTCCAAATACAATGCTTTTAGTTTTATAAATATTTAGAGCCAATTTATTCCTTGCCACCCACTCTGAAACGAAGTGCTTTGTTGAGTGTTGCAGTCATTTCAGTTGCTGTAGTAGCTGACGTGTATAATGTTGAGTCATCCGCATACATAGAAAATTGAAAAAAGCAAGAGGCCTAAACAACTACCCTGGGGAATTCCTGATTCTAACTGGATTATATTTGATAGGCTTCCATTAAAGAACACCCTCTGTGTTCTGTTAGACAAGTAACTCTTTATCCACATTATAGCAGGGGGTGTAAAGCCATAACACATACATTTCAACAAGACAGACCCCACAATCATTTTATCATCAATTTCTCTCAGCCAATCATCAGTCATTTGTGTAAGTGCTGTGCTTGTTGAGTGTCCTTCCCTATAAGCATGCTGAAATTCTGTTGTCAATTTGTTTACTGTGAAATAGCATTGTATCTGGTCAAACACAATTTTTTCCAGAAGTTTACTAAGGGTTGGTAACAGGCTGATTGGTCGGCTATTTGAGCCAGTAAAGGGGGCTTTACTATTCTTGGGTAGCGGAATGACTTTAGCTTCCCTCCAGGCCTGAGGGCACACGCTCTCTAGTAGGCTTATATTGAAGATGTGGCAAATAGGAGTGGCAATATCGTCTGCTATTATCCTCAGTAATTTTCCATCTAGATTGTCAGACCCTGGTGGCTTGTCATTGTTGATAGGTGAAAAAATTGTTGTCTCTTCCACACTGACTTTACGGAATTCAAAAGTACAATTCTTGTCTTTCATAATTTGGTCCGATATACTTGGATGTGTAGTGTCAGCGTCTGTTGCTGGCATGTCATCCCTAAATTTCCTTATCTTGCCAATGATAAAGTCATTAAAGTAGTTTGCAATATTAGTGGGCTTTGTGATGAATGAGCCATCTCATTCAATTAATGAAGGAGCCAAGTTGGCTTTTTCCCAAAACATTTAAGGTGCCCCAAAGCTTTTTACTATCATTCTTTATTTAATTTAGTAGTTTCTTTTTCTTTAGTTTAGTCACATGATTTCTTAATTTGCAGTACGTTAGCCAATCAGTTGGGCTGCCAGACTTAATTGCCATACCTTTTGCCTCATCCCTCTCAACCATACAATTTTTAAATTCCTCATCAATCCAAGGGGATTTAAGTTTTTATAGTCATTTTCTTAATGGGTGCTTATTAGTAACTGGAATAAGTAGTTTCATAAGTGTTAAGTGGTCTAAATCTGGTTGCTCCTCATTACACACCAGAAAATAGTCTTTACATAATCAACATATGAATCCCTACAAAACTTAATGTATGACCTCTTTGCACTATATTAGGCCCAGACTATGGAACTTTGGTTTTCCTAGATATGGCTATTATATTGTGATCACTACATCCTATGGATCTGGATACTGTTTTAAAGCAAATATCTGCAGCATTAGTAAAGATGTGATCAATACATGTTGATTATTTAATTCCTGTGCTGTTTGTAACTACCCTGGTAGGTTGACTGACAACCTGAACCAGGTTGCAGGCACTGGTTACAGTTTGAAGTTTTTTCCTGAGTGGGTAGCTTGAAGATAGCCAGTCAAAATTTAAATCACCCAGATTTAAATACACTTCTCTGTTGATATCACACACATTATCCAGATACTGACTGTTAGCACTTGGTGGTCTATAGCAGCTTCCCACAAGAATGGGCTTTAGGTGAGGCAGATAGCCATATTACTTCAACAGTATTTAACATTAGATCATCTAAGCTTGACAGGAATGTGGTTCTGAATATAGACTGCAACAACGCCTCCGTTGGCATTTCTGTCTTTCCGGTACATGTTATAACCATGTATTGCTACCACTGTATCATCAAAGGTAATATCTAAGTGAGTTTCAGAGATAGCCAGAATAAGAATGTCATCTGTTACAAGCAAGTTATTGACTTCATGGACCTTGTTTCTTAGGCTACGTATATTAATATGGGCTATTTGTAGCACTTTTCTTGGTTGCTTGATGGTTTTTAATGCTTTACTGGGAAGCTTAGAGGTAGACTTACTCATGTTATTTACAATGGAGATGATAGTGCAGAGTGAGCTCTATAAAGTGGTCTTCCTACTATTGCACACAGCCTCAGTGCTAACAGTGTAACTCTGGTTTATACTCTCATGATTACTGCTTACAATAGCTGTAGGATAAACATATGTACATGATCTTAGGGGCATTGGCACCGAATACATTTGATGCAGCATTATGATGACTCATTGTCACAATGGTAGGGATTAACCGAGCAGGTCTTGGATCATTTACCAGTCATTGTTTCAACGTAGCCTTGAAATGCATGAACAGAGTCCAGGAGCCAAGATGATTTGGATGGGCTCCGTCATTCCTGTAGAGTATCTTCTGTTTCCAGAAGGTATCAAAGTTATCAATAAAAGTGACTCCACCAGAGCTACAGTTACCTTTTAGCCAGATGAGTAATACCAACAGTCTGCTGAATCATTCACACCCGCGGCCCAACTATGGTACTGGACCTGAAATTATTGGCCGTTTTTTGGAGTCTTTAATGCTAAAATCAGTTCTTCTGATGTCATTTGACCCCACATGGACTACTACAGTGTCAGCTCCCGGCATCTGTGGTAGAACAGCCTGAAGCAGCCTTGTTATGTCCTGTACTCCTGTGGTAGAACAGTCTGAAGCAGCCTTGTTATGTTCTGTACTCGTGCTCCTGTGGTAGAACAGTCGGAAGCAGCCTTGTTATGTCCTGTACTCGTGCTCCTGTGGTAGAACCGTCTGAAGCAGCCTTGTTATGTCCTGTGCTAGAACAGTTTGAAGCAGCCTTGTTATGTTCTGTACTCGTGTTCCTGGGTAGAACAGTCAGAAGCAGCCTTGTTATGTCCTGTACTCGTGTTCCTGGGTAGAACAGTCTGAAGCAGCCTTGTTATGTCCTGTACTCGTGCTCCTGTGGTAGAACAGTCAGAAGCAGCCTTGTTATGTCCTGTACTCGTGCTCCTAGGTAACACAGGGTTTTTGCCTTGGGGACCGAGATGTTTCTCACCATAGAGCTGCCTATGTTGACAGCTGGTGATGTTGAAGGTGTCGGTCTCTCAGGCAGCCTCACGGTCTGGTGAGGCTGGGAGCGCCGAGGATCTGAGCCAGATGTAGAAGCCACCAGAGAGGGCGACAGAGCCGAGGACAAAGACGCAGGTACTTCCGGATCCGATCTTGATTGGGAAGCCACCAAGGACGAAGGCACCGGAACCTCTGGATCCAGGGCGGCAAAGCTGTTTCTGGTCTGTGTCAGTTCCGGGCTCAACATCTCAATGGAGACCCCCGTTGCCAGAGGACGCCTTCTCCGACTTCCACATCGCGTGACATACCTCCATGGCTGGTTGGTTGGGTCGAGATCAGCTCCGTTCTCCAGGGAAAGGGGAGACCCCTTTTGGGGATGGAACCCTGCCAAGCACCGGCCAGTTGGCTGTGGAGAGCCAACACGGCGGCAAAAAAGTAAAATAGAATAATAGTAAAAATAGAAAGTAGGGTTCCACAGTAGCTTATGTAGGTTTGCTACTTGCTTGCTAAGAGTAGCTACATTGGAAGTCCGCGTGGTCCACATTGTCCCCGAACAACATGACAGGAGAGTGACAGGTAAATAAAAAGGGAGAGTAGCACATTATTTTCAGGTGACTTGCTGTGTATAAATAATATTTAATTCCTTGCTCCAGCAAATGTATTCAAATTAACAAAGTGATAGGAAAACATAACTATACAATGAGACTGTCACACAGGCCTACAGTGTCATAGGCCTGTAGCCCAATGTGATTAGTGAGAAATTAGCTTTATACGAAGTGCTGATATTTAGTCCTGCAGTTATGTCTGTAATGTCAACTTTCTGCACTTTAGTTGCAGAGATTCAGAGAGGGCTACAGTCAATGGAGTGCTGCAAAGATAATTAGATGAGCATGTGCAGATATCGACCCAGACATAAGAGTTACTGAAGGAGGATGAGGATGCCATCATAGACATTCATGTATCCTTCGATGGCACTTGGCACAAGAGAGTCACTTCCACCTACGGGATAGGTGTGTGCATTGGTGCTGTATCAGCGAGCCATAGAAAATGGAGGCAATACATTTTTTAATAGAGAGTGGTACCTGTATGTCAAATGATAACGTCCTCAAAATATAGCACGGAGGAACCCAGAATGTCTGAACTCTGTAATATGGTCGCGATGCCCCAAAACTGTCTTCATGGGCAAAAGCCGCATTGACGGAGCAGCCAGTATGGCAATAGCCACGTTCAATGAGGGAGCCACTGCTATAACAAATGTGATGGACAGATTGTGGCTTGACAGCACTTTGGTGACACTGGAGCAATCAGAGAGGAGTTGTGAGAGCTGATGCTGCTTCAATGGAGTGTGCCAAGCGTAGGCGCAGGTCCCATGACACAGTCAAGAAAGTAAAGCATCCCCAGCAACAACTCAGGGGGCCTTACATAGCTGATTAATCTTCTGCACATTTTCAACCATCCTTGTATGTGACAAATTGAGCAAAGTGGTGTGAATTTGCCCAAAACTGCATATTTGCCCAACAGACCAGTATTCAAAGCATATGTTTTATTGCTTGAAACAAATGTATTAAACGTGCTAATGTATTTGTAAAAGGTATATTTGATGTGTCAGTTTAGTAGTGATATGAATAAGAGTTTAATTAATGTGACAAATTGTCATATTTATGGAAAGGGCATTTTAATTGCATTTAGCCCATCTCCATTGTATCCAAATGACATGTTCCCGGTGCGCCAATTCATTTCAGTCTTCAAAGGACATGCATTCCCATTGTTCTTAGATCTTAGTCAGAATTTTACAAAAGCTTTTTTTAATAGCTTGTCATTTTGATTTTAAGTGTCATGTGTAAATATTTGCAAAATATGCATCCGTCATACATGTGAATAGTTAAAAAAAAAAAAAAATTAAATCGATGAGATGACAATATTTTAATAAGATGATCTGTAGAAGTCTGATCATTGAGGATCACAATAACAAACAAAAAACCGTTCTGCCTTGAAGCAATGTGTTGAAAAACAGATGCAGCCTGTGCTAATTTGCAAAATAGCACATATTTAAGGACAGTTTGCCTCATTTGCATATCATTTAGAAATGTATAATTATATAATACAATAATATTTATGTATACTTTCAACTGGTAAAGTTTAAGTCTGATGAGTGTAAAGGGAAAAAAATTCCTATTAGCCTGTGGTGCCTGGCCTTGAGCGTGGTTCAGATTCATTTAGATCTGTGGACCATATATTTTTAATGGCTTGCTCAGAAGACGAGCTTTCCAGAAGTTTGTATATATTATAGAAATTAGTCCTTTCTCGGGCCCAGATTATTTATAAATCCCATAATTGGATGGTTCGGTAGTTGGCTTTCCTAAGGGACTCCATAGGCCAGCATAGCTGACTTAAATTGTAAATAGAAAAAAGGATTTGCCTCGGTATGTGTATGCATCTTTCACATTTTGGAATGTTCTCAAACTATTATTGTCCATGTTATCCGCAAGGGTACGGATCCCACATTTGAACCATTGGGGGGGGGGGGGGGGGGGGGGATGCATAAGGCCACCTTCCAGATCGCAAGGGTACGGATCCCACATTTGGACCATTGGGGGGGGGGGGGGGGATGCATAAGGCCACCTTCCAGACCTCAAGGCATTATTGTGAAATATTGGAGTATGGGCATGCCATTTTGATTCCCAGTTAAGTTTTTCAATTTTACGCCAAATAGAAATTGTGTGAACATAAGCTGTTCTATAGAGTAGAGTTTTAGATGGGTGAAAAATTAGTCGATGGAGTCTCGTCAGCCTTAAGGACAGATTCTGCTGGCTGTTACGAATCCCTTTGGCCCGACAGTCTAGGGGGGGGGAAATGGTAAACGAGACCCATAACACAACTCACGCAAATTATAATAGTGAAAATGTAACAGTGAGAACAAATAACCACGACAACTTAAATCTACCGTCAAACTCAGGGTTTATTAGTAAACACACGGTAATGGGCTGGACCCAAGGAAAGAAACAATAAGCATCCAAAAACACCCCTAAGCTAGACTAGCCTATTTCAACCACAGCTAACTAACCAAAAATACACTGGGTGGTCCGCCCAGTTCTAACTAGTGTATTTAACTAAGTTTATATACGGGTAGTATATGCCCATGGGCAAACTGTCTGGTTACCCCCTTTTCCCCACCAAACAAACACCATAACCAAAAACAATACTCACAGTTGGGGACAAAGTGACATGTATCCTAAACCACACGAGAGCGCTACAAACATATGGCATTTACAGAGAGATTGCTCCAGAGAAGACAACGGACAGGGTTTTTAAACCAAGGGATAGGAACTGTGATTGGGTAGGAGAAAAGGAGCAGGTGTCTTCTGATTAGCGACTGATTGGGGAATGATGATTGCCACCTGTGAGTAGGGGAGATGGAGAGAAAATAAATACACACAGGATACACACAGAATACTTGTATCCGTAACACTGGCATTGGTACACTAACACAATATAGGATGTACACACAGATTACACACACTAAACGGTATCCCAGCCACATATTTCACCTGTGACCTTTGATCTGAGGCCAGAGCTGTCAGGTGTATAACCCATCCTCAACCTCTAATCTCCATTTTACTCCCTCCATCTCCCGCCATCTTTCCCTCTTTCTCTACCCCCTCTCTGCCCCCCCCCCCCCCCCCCCCCCCCCCCCCCCCCTCTCTGGGTGGCAGGGTGCTAATCTCAGATTATTTCTCCCTCATGATTAATCTGTCGTCATGTAATCTTTCTCTGTACAACCATCTGCACTCCCTTCTTCCCTCTCTTACTCTCTGTTCCTCTCTCACCGACATCACAGCAGCACTCTGCAAACTACACTAGAGCTACAGAGCCTAGGGAAAGTAAATACACCCCTTGCCCAGTTGTCACATTGTGCTGCCTTAAAATGTCATTAAAAAAGTGTAACATTTTAATGTTCTACACAACCAGCTCCACATTTTCCAAGAGGAAGAAAAAGTATAGAACTGTTTCTAAATGAAAGGTCTGGTGCAGTCAAAAAAAAACATGATGTCACCAGGCAGTCTGAAAACCTCCTCCCACTCCATCCCAACAGGCAGTCTTTTCAAACAGCTCTTACACTAAAAGGGCTTTTTCAGAAATGTCATAGTGTTCTTCCAAACTCATAGGTGCTGGAGTGTTGGTCAGGATCCAAATAAATATTAAAGGCGCAACACCCAGGTCTTTTGAACACCTAATCCTGGGATAGAGTTGCATTTTCCAGCGGGCCCATAATCACTTTTTTATGCAAAAGACTCACTAAAACGGCTTTCCAAGAGTGTTCCTGAGGGGTCCAGTGTAAGTGCTGGCTTAAACCTCCTTGAAAATCAGAGACAAGGTTTGAATATTGCTGTCCATCAATGACTCCCAACCCAATTGAGCTTGAGCAATTTTGACAAAAACAATGGATATACTGTATGCTGCCCTAAGAGTTGGTAGAATCTTATTCAAAATGATTTACAGCTGTAATTGCTGCCAAAGGTGCTTCCACCAAGTGCTAACTCTAGGGTGTGAAGACATATGCAATCAAGACATCTTAGGTTTAAAACAAAACATTTTTTTCAGAAAATGTTCTATAGTTTTCCTTCACTTATAAAATGTGGAGCTGCTTGTGTAGATCAATAGGGAAAAATGCTTTGTTAGATTTCATTTTAAGGCAGAAAAATGTGACAATTGTGCAAGGGGTGTGTAGACTTTCACTAGGCACTGTACTTGGGTTCACAACACAAACACACACACACACACACACACACTACTGTATCTCCCTATGAGCAACGGGCAGTTGTGCTCTATCTGTGCAGCCCAGTGGTTACATACTGTAACTAACAGGAATGGACCAGGACCACTTACTCTACCTCTTTTCCTCTCTCTGTCTGAATCACCCATTCATCTATTCTCTCCTCCCCTCTCTCTCTCCATCAACCCCTGCCACCACTCTCCACCACCTCAAGGATGAAATGGGTTCTCCTACGCTGGGTTGGGTGTGTTTGAGTGTCGGATGAGAATGTTCCTCTTGCTCTGTGTCTGAACGTTGGGTACCAGGAAGACAGACATAGAAGCTACAATAGCATCCGCTGTACCACTGGCGTCGCTTAGCAATCATCTCAACACACACACACGGTTCTTTTCTCATATTGTTGCTATGGGGCAGTATTCTACATCCACTAGCTATATATCCATTCCATTTATATTCACCACATAGGAGCATAATTGGTGTCTGGTCTTTTACATTTCAATGATTGTGTTTGATTATTTTATTGTTTCTATATTGTTCTAGGATCATTTGTGTAACTGTAAATCATTCCTTTTTTTTACATACAATCCACACGTATCCTCAGCATTCTTCATACCCCTTGTGGTGTTCATGTCCGTCTCACTCTCTCCTCCATCTCATCACTTCATCCAGAGATGGAAATCCAGCCCCAAAATTCACATCTTGGTGAGGATATCATTGTATCCCTCTTGCCCCCTCTTCTCCTCTCTTCCTCCCTTTTATTCTCTCTTTCTCTCCACCCCTTCTCCTCTCCCTCCTCCCCTGTTTCTTTCCTCTTCTTCTCTCTCCACCTCCTCTCTTTCTCCCTTCTTCTCTCTCTCCATCCTATTTTCCTCCTCTCCTCTCTTCTTCCTCTCCTCTTCTCCTGTCTGCCTTCTCTATCACATTTTCAATTGTCTCTTACTCATCCTCTCTTCACGAGTCACTTGTCAGTGATTGCTCATTCAGACAGTCCACCTGAGAGTGTGTGAGAGAGACAGACAGATATGCTATGTTGCATTGCTACGGGTTTGACATGACAAAGTATTATCCGACTTGGTATGAGGGGTTAGCCATTCTCCCAAACACAATCAGTTATTGTGTGTGTGTGTGTGTGTGTTTTCTCTAAAGTGTCTGTGTTCTGGTTTATGTTGTTGGTCTTGGTCAAATATACCACATTCCAGGTTCCACTAAAACCTCTGATATGCTTTGATATGATTGATGGAATTGGAGTGCTTCTCGCTACATCTCACACATGCTAGGTAGGTGGTACAGCGGAAGGGGAGTGGTGGGTATGGGTAGGGTCGCAGATGAAGAGACCTAATCCAATTCAGCTCTAAACCATTTGATCTGTTGAGCTTCCAGTTGATCAGACTTGTGTTATTTGAGCTGTAGGTTGTCTATCTATCTCGGCTCAATCACTTCTAACCCAGCCCACACACACTAACCACACCCTTCGATAGCCTCAATCACTTCTAATCCCGCCCACCCGCCCACAGACACTAACCATGCCCTGAGATAGGCTGGCTGCACACTAACATCCGGTTGTTTACGACCCCTCTGAGGCTAATATGGCTGAGGTCTGAGGAAATGGACTCATTCAATTGCACTGGACTGATATACTGGGCAGGATCAATACTGTGAGTCAGTGGGTGTACAGCCAACCTATCAGAGGGTGGTCCGGGGGTGGCAGCTTAACCACTAGACCAGCCTCTGGCACATATGCCTTTTATCTAACCTCACCCACATCCTTACACCCACATCTCTCACTTTCCTTGTCTGTTGTGCCATAATTTAACCCATTTCTTTTGGTCCACTGCTGCAGCCTAACAGCACGAGAAACAGCACAGTCACCAGCCCCAAGGGAACCCCCTCTGCTGCACTGGTACACTCCTCCTTTATATATCACTCCGTCTCCCCTCTGTCTCTATTTGTCTCTGTCAGTCTCAATTTCCTCTGTGTTTTTGTTGGTCTGTATCTGTTTTTCTCACTGTCTGTCTGTGTCTGTTTATCTTTCTCTCTCCATATCAGTCTGTCGGTCGATCTGTCTTTGTTTCTGCATCTGTCTCTCTTTCTGTCTCTGTCTTTGTCTTTGCCTGTCTTAACCCCTCATCGCCTACCTGTCAGTATTGGTTCTGTGTGCATGTGATTATTTGCATGTGTGTTTTTATGTGTGACTATGTGTACATAGTCACACACACACAGGTTGTAATAGCTTTCAGGTGCCATCATCGAGTAGCTACCATGACTAACTGGTTGAAGCGCAGTCACCAGTCATTGCCCTGTGACATTTGGTCTATTTGTGGGTGATGGTGTTGTTGTGTGTCACTCAAGTGACGATATGGGTGCTGGTTGGCTTTGGGTTTTGATTTGGGTTCATTTTAGGTTCTTGCCAGTGTGAGAATGCATGGCTATGCGAGACTAATTTGGGGATTTAGTTTTATAAGAGGAATTCTTCATATTACCATTTCCTTCCATTAAGCCTTTGATAACCCTTTCACAGGGGAAAATCTCTCTCTCTCTTCCTTACATTTAACCAGTCTTCTTCTCTCACTCTCTCCCTCCATATCTCTTTCTCTCTCTTTTCTCTGCTCCTACAACTCTGCTCTCGAGCATCCCTATTTCACCTCTTATGTGTCATATCTCTCTCCCTGTTTGTTCCCCCCTCCCTCTCTATCTCTCTATAGGAGCCTCAGACCACTGTTATCCATGTGGATAGGAACAAGGTACATCCTTCGTCCTTCTTTTTCTCTACGCCTTTCAGTCCTCTCATCTTTGTCTTCTCTTGCTTTGTCCTTGGCAAGCTGGTGTGTTAGCGTATTATAGCGCATGCATGCGCACGTGTGTGTGAGTGAGTGTGTCAGTGCCTGCGTGTCTATTATGACTCCTGGTTGGAGAGTGTTGTGTGGGTTGTAGGTCTGGTCTTTGTGTTTTTTTTAGGTCTGGTGATCCTGCATTCCGCAGTCAGACAGACCTGGGAACAGCTGCTTTGTATAATCACATTGACACAAAACATTATGTGGAGATATATTGTCCACTATCGCCACCTTGTGGAAGTAAATGGAACTGGGCTCTGTGTGCCATGTCTTGCAAAATCTGGTGGTTTAGACTGGTATAGATCACTGCATGTATGGACAGCACACTGGATGTGTGTCATATTTAAGGTGGACAGCAGCGCAGTCACCAGCGCAGTGTGTGTGTGTGTGTGTGTGTGTGTGTGTGTGTGTGTGTCTGCATTGATATGTGTCATTGACATGTCTCTCTGTGTCTACAGGACTCATCTGACAGCAACACCACTATTGAGGACGAGGATGTGAAACGTGAGTCTGACACACACACGCACACACACACACACACACACACACACACACACACACACAGAAAAGAGGGACAGTAAAAAGGAGGAGAGGGGAAGGAGAGAGGAAGGAAGGGCATTTGAGGATGTCCAGCTGCTAAGTATACATTAATCTCTTCTGCTGGCCTGCTGAAAGAGAGAAAGAGCAAGGGATAGGGGGAGGGATAAAGGGATAGAGGGAGATGGACCTTCCCTGGTAAGTCTTATCTATGTACAGGAATAGCATGATGAGCTCAACGTGCCACACAGGCAATGAGAGAGGGTAGAGGGAAGGAGAAAGGGACAGAGCGAAAGAGGAGTAGGAGAAGAGCGCGGGAACAGAAAGACAGAAGGAGGGATACGAGGAAAGGGAGAGAAGGAGGAGAATAAAAGAGAAGAGAAAGCCACAGAAAAGAGAGGAAGAGAGTAAAAGAAAGAGTTCTCCATTGAGGATGAAAGACTTTTGCAGGGAAGGTTCTAGTGACTGTAGCCCAGTGGACTATATCTTGTCAAGTCGTTCTATTGGAGAGGTCTTCATTCTGCATGGCCCTGCATATACCTCTATGGAAACCTGAGTGGCAGGACTGTACATTATGGGTGAGTGTGTATACCATGCTAGGAAAGAGTGTGTGAGGGTACTTATGCGTGGCTCAGAGGATGAGAGAGGGCGATGAGAGAGCAATAAAAAGAGAGAGAGAGATGACTGAGAGGATTTGCCAACATGAATAGCAAGCAGTCTGTTGAGTAACTCTGCTATGACAACAACCCTCACTCTGTAGTTGAGTTACACAACGCAGTGTGTGTTTCGAAAGTGTAACAATGTTTTGCTCAACCGTCTAACTGTCCCGTACCCTTTGGTCACTATGTTATTGGTTCCCTCTGCAGTGCGAAAACAGGAGATCATCAAGATCACTGAGCAGCTGATTGAAGCTGTCAACAATGGAGACTTTGAGGCCTACGCGTGAGTACACTACAACTCGCAGCCTGAACCTTACCATAACACTACACATCTGAGCCTGCACCTGACCCCAAAACTGCAACTCCCAGACTGCACCTCACCCTAATAATGTCTGCTATATTATTGTGCGTAATGAGGTAATTTTCCCAGAGATCAGTGCGTTTTAGCTAAGGCAAAATGGTGCCCTATTACTCTTAGCCTGCGCCTCACTATAATAATACAATTCCCATTCTGCACCTCATCATCACCCTACAACTAGAGGTTCTATACTGAAATTGCTTGAGCCTGAGCTGTTGCTTTGAGCTGATTTGTTGTGAGCGGATGTGTTGTATTGTGTTGTGTGTTTTCAACAGGAAGATCTGTGACCCATGCCTGACGTCATTTGAGCCGGAGGCCCTGGGGAACCTAGTGGAGGGCATGGACTTTCACCGGTTCTACTTCGACAACCGTAAGACAAGTATTACACAACCACTACACAACCATTACACAGCCACTACACAACACAGCCACTACACAACTATTACACAACCATAATAAGACAACAAGTGTAGACAACCGTAAGACAACCATTACACAACCACAAACAACAACAGGTGCCACAAACAAACCTTTCTCGCCCCCCCCCCCCCCCACCACACAACAACTACACAACTATTATACAACCTTTAACATCTATTTCTCCCTCTAGTTCTCTCTAAGAACAGTAAGCCCATCCACACCACCATCCTCAACCCTCACGTCCACCTGATTGGTGAAGACGCCGCCTGCATTGCCTACATCCGGCTCACGCAATTTGTCGATGGCACGGGCCGCCCACGCTCCAGCCAATCAGAGGAGACGAGGGTGTGGCATCGCCGGGAGAGCAAGTGGCAGAACGTTCACTTCCACTGCTCTGGAGCACCGGCCGCGCCGCTGCAGCAGTAACCTGGTACACATAAACACACACACGCACAAAATTACGTACACACTCACTCATTCACTCACTCATTCACTCACTCACTCACTCACTCATTCACTCACTCACTCACTCATTCACTCACTCTCTCACTCACTCATTCACTCACTCATTCACTCACTCACTCACTCACTCATTCACTCACTCACTCACTCACTCACTCACTCACTCACTCACTCACTCACTCACTCACTCACTCACTCACTGTATACGTGTGTGTGTGTGTGTGTGTGTGCTTTTGTCTTCCAGGAGGAGTAAGAGAGAGGGGAAAGGAAGAAAGAGAGTTGTAGAGTGAGAGAGGAGAGGAGGATGGAGAGAGATACCTGCTCCCCCCCCCCCATTGCAGCGCTCCCTAATGGCCAGTGCATGCTACTGCAGCGCAACAACACACAACCTCAACCCCACACACACACTAGCTGCAGCATCTGACTGCTACTGCAACCATATCAATCCATTAGAAATGTTTTCAGACTCTCCTCTCCCTCTCTCCCTCTGCTATAGACCCACCCCTGGCACACATACATATAGGATCTACAGTTTAAATCAAGTGTATTACTGTATTATTATTTATACTATTACTATTACTACTATTGTTGTTATTATTATTATTACTATTATTGCTGCAAGTAAGTTGTTGTTGTTATATTGAAACTTTACAATATCTTTAATGGTCCAGTTGAAACTCTTTAAAGTGGTTTGTCCCTGGTTTGTTCTTAAAGGCAAGCATGACTTCTCCAGTGTTATTCCCAGTGACTATTGTTGAGTTGTTCTCCTCCAGTGAAGTCAATTTTTTACATAACACATGCCCGCATACCAAAATTAGCTACTCAAAATGGTGTTGAGGTACAATTTGCGGGCTTGCATTTTGCCCTGCTCATTTTCATGATGCAAGTACGAAGAATGGACATTTTCCGTAGCTAATCGCATTTTTTGTTTGTTGCATTGCGTACTTGTGTAAAGTTTAAGGTAGGTTTAAGGCTGCTTCCCAGCTGGCGTATGAACTGACCACACATCGCACAACAAACCCACTGGATTAGTGTAGTGGTGTGTTTTTCCTGCTGTTTTTCTTGTCTTTTATTCCGAAATAGGGAAACAGGCTACCCTCTAATAAACTGTATGCTCCCGCAACCCCACCCCTTTGGCGCGAGAAGACGAGGGAAGACGCGCGAGAAGACGAGTGAAGACGCGCGAGAAGACGAGGGAAGACGATGCAGCGTGTACCTTTCTATATTGTGGTTCTTATTACTTGATTCTCTGTGTGTGGAGCGTTGCAAATAATCACTGACTATACCTTACGTTTGAAATGATTACACACTATACTACAGTTTCATTGTGGTGACTATACTGCATTATTTGCATGAATTTGATGTTATTGTTAATTGTGCGGATTTTTTACTGAATGCTGGTGATCTATGAACTCCTATGTCTATTTTCTGAACTTTGTAAAGTGCATCAAAGTATTTTTGTCTGGAGAGTATACCATCATGAGGATGATGATGAGGATGATAATGATGACAAATGTGTAATGATGATGCTGATAAACATGCTTTTGTACAGGCTCTATTGCTGAGGCAGAGTGGGTTGGTCACTAACAGTGTTTCATATGGTTATTGGTATGATTTTATTGTGAACAGATATGGTACCTATATATATCCAGGGGCATCATTTATAAAATGTTAGTACGCACAGATTTGATCATAAATTGTCCATATGACAAAATCCACATCAACGATGTGATGATAATATGCAATTTACATAGGTTTTGCATTAAGTTTTGTGATTTATAAATGAAAAGTGCTTTTTTGTGAACAACTATTTATGGGTGTTGACATTTAATCATATTTTAAGAAATGATTATACAATTGTGTGATGGCAGAAATGTAATATAGGAACTAAGAACTTTTATAAATGAATCCCCTGGTCCAGGTGACCCACATGGTGTGCACTGCAGGCTTTTGTTCCTGCCCAGCACTAACACACCTGATTCACCTAATCAAGGGCTTGATTGTTAGTTGATGAGTTGAATCGGGTGCATCAGTGTTGGGCTGGAACAACAACCTGCACATCGTGTGATTCAGTAGAGTGTACCAGTATGTAGTGTCCCTCCCTCCCTGTTGACTTGCCTTGCTGTCTGGCAATGCACTTAATCCTAGGACCCCTAGGGGGAGCCACCATATACACTGAAGCACCTTTATCTAAAAGGTTTAGAAATTGGGTTAAACATTTGGGCTTGTCCTAAGACCTGCCCTGGCATACACACACTTTAAGGCTCCAGTCACACACAGGGCCATGCACTTTGTGTTTTTCCAGTAGACCCTCACCTGTGTAGTCTCAGTAATAGGATCAGAGCTAATCGGGCCAGCTAACACCTTCAGGTTAAGGTCACTCAGAGAGATGGCATTACCTCACACGGTCATTGATTAAACTAAAACTGTTTGTGTACGTGCGTGTATATTCGTCCTATCCAGCTCTAGTTACATAAAGCCAACCGCTCCAGTATTAGTAGAGTTCTGTTAGTCCTAACCTTCATTTTAAGTCCTCTGTAGAGAGTCAATTGTGGGCTTGCCATCAGACTCACATCATCCACTTTCACAAGATGGAGTTTGTAAATGTGAATCCAATATTTCTCTTCTTGGTTCTTCTTCAGTGACGATGAATTCTGTTCTTCCAATGAGCATTCCTCTATAATAATGTTGTGTGTTGAGGTGTTATACAATATGTTACCAATAAAGAGAACTCTTGTCAATGCTAAGATCAGCTGTGTCTGGATCTCTTCCTGACACCAAGGGAAACACACACATCTACTAAATCATATTGGGAGCAGAATAAGCACTATTGGCTGAAACCTTGTGTGTGTGTGTGTGTGTGTTTTTTTTGTACACTTCCTCTTCCAATTATAATGTGGGAAGGTCAAAATAATGAAAACATATCTAGCAAATCTATTAATTGTAAAATGTTGTTTACTTATCCTTGCCATTATCGTACCTGATGATAATTTTTTTGCTAACGTACGATCTGGGTCACCGGTTTGCCTGGGAGGGGGTCCCTGGGCAAGACAAGGTTGAATACCCCTAAATAGGTAATTGATCAGATCAACTGGAATGGAACAGTGAATGCCGACAGAGTTTAGTGTGAGGAACCTGTCCATGCCCAGTTTATCACCAATAGAAGACAATTAAACGCCTTATTATTCCATATTAAAAGCTACACGTGTACACACCTATTTTATGACTTTGTTACAATATCATTATTAAAGGCTACATCACACATTTGTTGTAGCCCAATGCTACACTTACTGCTGTTAAAGGTCCAATGCAGCCATTTTTATCTCAATATCAAATCATTTCTGGATAACAATTAAGTACCTTACTTTGATTGTTTTCAATTAAAGTTGTCAAAAAGAAACAACAACAGCTTCTTAGCAAAGAGCAATTTCTCAAACAATAATTTAGCTAGGACTGTCTATGAGTGGTCTAAGTTGGGAGGGGAAAACTGAAAACTGGATGTTACTGGCAGAGTTTGGAACTTTCTTTTTTTATTGGTCTATTAACTAATTTACCACCTGGTGATGTCGCAGGCCAAAACACCATCCCACCAAATTTCACAGTATTATTTCAACCTCATATTGTGGAAATATATACAAAACACAGGAAATCGTGTTTTTGACTGTTCTGAGCCTTTAGATTCTGCATTTATGGCAGTAAATCTTATGTTTTTCTGCCCAAATATACCCTCCCACAGGGCAAAAACTCTGAAATTACGTTGACTCAACGTGGAAAACTGATTGGATTTGCAAAAAGTCCTCAAAGTAAGAGAATTTGGCATTTTTCCCCCAATGTCTATCTGCAGGCTGCTAGCTAGCTAGGAGACACTGGTAGACAGTATCCTTCACCCCCGCCTACCAAGCACTGCCTTCCGGCAGTGGAAAGTAGCTAGCTAGCCAGCTAGCTAGGACAGGTTTTTTATTTATTTAAATTGTACTTTTTATTTTTTTATTAACAACAAATCAATACAGAAAGTACATGAGGGAACACAAGGATATATAGATTATATACAATGGACAATTGAGCTAGGGGGTACAATATCACATTACACAAGGACCTTAAGGGACATACATACATACACATATAATTCTAACAGCTTTTTTGTTAGTAGAGTATTTAATTGTCTTAAAATACATTTCATTTCTTTTTTTAGGGTAAGAAAAAAAGTTTTTTTGTTTGTAAATTTACATTTGTGAATATGAAATTTGTCCAAAAGACTAATGAAATTAATTACATGAAAATGTTTCAGCTTATTCCTATCGTAGGTAAAGAATCCAAGCAGTACATCTCTCCACATTAGTGTTAAACCTTCATAAAAGTGTTCAATTATAAATCTACTGATGTCTTGCCCCAGTTTTCTTACATGAATACAATGCCAAAAAAGATGCAACACTTTCTGGGTGGTCATTACAAAAAGGAGCAATTTGAGTTGACGTTTTCCTTAAACTTCTTCATATAGTGGTTGGCAGGATAATATTTATGAATAATTTGAAAGGAAACTTCCTTAATTTTGTTAACAAGTAGGTATGTGTGTGGCAACATCCAAACTTTTTTCCCAACAGATATTATCAATAAATCCATTCCAATAAGGCATGACATAAGGTATAGGTACAACATCCTGCTGAAACAAGGATCGTATCGCTCTGTTGTTGAATGGACCAAAAGAGAAACAAATCTTTCCTACTGATGAGTCAACAGGGTCAATAGAAGGTAGGCTCTGAGGGTCAGGTCTTGACACGTTCCTGAATAATAGAGCAACACCTGAGGGAATGGCATCTAAAACAATTGGAAAACCTTTAGGTGTTACAGGGACCTTGTAAAAAAATCCTTTATAACTGAGTAAAAGACCCTCTGCATTTACCAGTTGGCTCACAAGGTGAGGGATATTATTTCGGCACCAATATTCTAAAAACAAAGAAGTATTTTTATACAATATATCTCGATTATTCCATATATAATATCTGTGTGGAGAAAGAATGTGTTTATAAATTATGGACCATGACAAGAAAACCTGCCGATGAAAAGCAGAAAGTTTCACTGGAACTTTGTCAATATTATATAGCTAGGACAGGTACACCACAGATAGAACAATTAGCAATATGTTTCACCGGATGTATAAATCTGAAGCATCCGGTTGGCGTTTCCACTCACCATGGTGATGATAGGAAGCCCAGGGGCCAGCAGTGGGAGAAGATGGAGCTAGATGGATTTTGGCCGACATTCTATTCATTTTCTCATCGATTAAACATTTGATCTCAATACAGTTCTCTGTTCCTTAAACTGGAATATGTTATGAACAGAGTGGACTACGTTTTGTAGACTTTACCCTTTATCAAAGTTTACAAACATTGCATTGTTTATAGGTGCAAGAGCGAATTGTTGCAAACGTGCGCTTCATAAAGTAGGCGTTCCCTAATGGGAATATGCAAATATATATTAGAACGTTCCAATAGAATCTCGCAAGCTCGTGCTTGTTCTGCCCACTATGATTAATTTGCTCAAATTGGAAACAACAGGTTGTGCATCTTCTTGGCTTATTCAAAACAAATATTTGTGTACAGTGTCTTTCACCCCTGCCTTCAAAGCACGGCTTTCCCGCAGTTCTGTTACCGTTACGGCGAGGAAGTAGATAGCTAGTGTAGCCAACCCACCACCGCATAGTGATTACCCTCACCGTAACGTTAAAATAACGCTACCAAAGCAGTGCGGGGCGAAGGACACTGTGTGCCGGTGTCCTAACGAGCTTGCAGCATTAATGAGAGTGGGCGCGGCAGATAGACCCTGTTTTAATGATTTCACGTTGAATCCGTGTTAGTTGACAACTCAACCAACATGTAATCTAAACTAGACTTTGAACTGTCCAATAATAAGTAGATCACATGTACCTTATCTCTTACATAAAGAAAGCAGAAAATGTGTACACCTCGCTCCTTTCCTACAAGGATGACGTAACAGTGTGACGCATATTAGCACTTGAGTCGGACAGTGCGATCAGAAAGCCTGCCAACCAGTTTACAGAAGAGACATACGGTGAGAACAGTCTCAGAAGGCAAGCAAGTTAAAAGCTAGTAGCCTACGAAAATCCTCGAAGTCGCGCAAAGTAAGTACAAGAGGCGCTTTCTAAATTTATTATTGCGTTATTTGAGAAAAACGCGCCAGTCATAGCTTGATAGACCGTGTCTATAGGTTGTCGAACTCGTGGGTATTGCAGTTTTCTTATTTGTCTAAATATATAAATTTACCGGGTCCTTTATTTATAAGCATGAATTATATGTTATGAATATATGAATTATATGTTTTCCAGCCAAGTATAGGCTACCAGTAGCTGACACACATGATGCGCGCACAAAGCGCAATGCAAGGTCACGTGTTGGGTAGCGGTGCGTGGGTAACGTCACTGGGGAAGCCAAGCCAGTAAAAAAAAAGCCATATTACAACCTATGTGATAATTGCGTTGCTTGCTCTATAACCCATTCTTTCATATGCCACAGTGATATACAATTGGCAGACACAACAAAAATACAACAGTCACACAGTGGTGGAATAAATTCAACCCCACATATGTTTGTTTCATCACAAAACCGGAGAGCAACATCTGTCTGGTGAGGTCCACAAAGTAAATATTGCATGTAACAAACAGTTGCATAACCTACAGCGTGGTCAAGCAAGTTGATGTTTTTGACAGTTTACTGAACAACTACTGATTTAGAACCACTGAGAGACAGGAGCACTACCTTTCCAGCACAATTTCAACTTAAACATTATTCAATCAACAAGAATATACACTTAGTCTAATATAGTTAAAACAAACTTAAACATACCAAAAACAATTTAGTCCAATCAATGTTGCTAAATAACATGTGGTTGTCTATGGTACGGATTTCTGTGTGTTTGTGTGCTCAAAAAAAACCATATGGACCTACCCTACTTGTAGACTAGAAGCCAATACCATCCTCCTCACAACATGAAAGACTGTCATACAGTAGGCCTAGTACATGCTTTTAGTTTTGTTTATTTTCAACTTGTGTGTTTATTTACAGTGCAGTGGTCCAAACAGAAGTGTGTGTATATACACACACACAAACTAGCTTTTTTATTTGAATTTATTTAACGAGGTAAGTCAGTTAAGAACAAATTCTTATTTACAATGATGGCCTACCCCGGATCAAACCCTCCCTTAACCTGGATGACGCTGGGGCAACTGTGCCCCACCCTATGGGACTCCCGATCCCGGCCGGTTGTGATATAGCCCGGGATCGAACCCGGGTCGGTAGTGACGCCGCTAGCACTGTGATGCAGTGCCTTAGACCTCTGCGCTACTCTGTCCCCTTTTAGCTAGTTGAAAAGCAAAGCACGTGTGTGTTGAGTACGGAAAATGTGGGCAAGACATAATGCACATACATCTGGTGGACATTGGGCATAAAAGACGATTTATGGTCATTCCGGATTCTGTATTGGCCATACAGCCTTTATTGCAATGCAGCCTCTGCAGAAGTCAGGGCATTCATACTTCTTGCAGGGCAGAGCTGTTGTGAAGGAAGTTGTCAAGGAAGTGAGTTTGTGTTTATACAGGACAGACCGCCCCCACCTACAGTCAACCAATCATGCCAATGCGGAACTATACGAAGCCCTCCGCATTGTTTCAACATTTGGGAGGTGCACCGAGCTTGATTTGGCCTCCGCAAGCCTCTGGAGGCTCTGCAATTGTGTCACACCCTCCGTACGGATTCTCTGGACCGCATTGCTGGATCAAGCGCACTGTAAATCGGCTTTAACTTCCTCACATGGGCAACAATGAACCAGCTAAGTTAGCTAGCTAGTTAACGTGAGCCTACTAGGCAACATCTAGGCTATATATTGAACTTCAATTGTCTCACACCGTTATAACCATTGGCCTGTACGGAGAATTAAGTCAAAACCAGAAGTCCAAATCCCCCTATCCATCCATGGCTTAGGAAAGGGCCGATTTTAGCTAGCTAGCTACTGCAGTACAACAACACAAGCAGACCAGAAACAGACACGTTTTTCTGACATTTACATTTGCTTTTGATGTAATTTGATTGGTATGAAGCCAAATCCAACCTGGCCTCCCTTGGGGGGTGGCTTTGCTGAGCCAGGACTACCCACAGTTGAGATCAGCTCAGTGCTGTTTGGCAAATTATTTAATAATTGTTTTATCAAAGGGGACGCCAAACGCATGCTGGCATCAATCAAATGCTATGTCGGGCAACATGTCATACTCTTTGTCCAGACAGCATGAGATACATGCACTACACATACTGAGACAGAGGGACACTGTTTCCCTCACTCTGATGATTTGTCCGGTGAGATATAGATTCAGATAATTGAAGGAAAATTATGAGAACACAGAAAGATGAAAGATAAATAGTTTTATCAATTGAAATGCTTAATTGGTGCTTAAATGCTTCCCTTGTCATCCATAACTACACACCACTGCTTCAGTGTCTTTAGATATGTTTGTCAGATGTTACTATGGAATACTGAAGTATAATTACAAGCATTTCATAAGTGTCAAAAGCTTTTGACAATTACGTGAAGTTGATGCAAAGGAGGAGGATGTGTTGGTACCATTCTTTGTGTTCTTAGGCAAAATTGTGAGTGAGCCCACTCCCTTGGCTGAGAAGCAACCCCACATGAATGGCCACAGGATGCTTTACTGTTGGCATGACACAGGACTGATGGTAGCGCTCACCTTGTCTTCTCCGGACAAGCATTTTTCCTGATGCCCCAAACAATCGGAAAGGGGATTCATCAGAGGAAATGACTTTACCCCAGTCCTCAGCAGTCCAATTCCTTTACCTTTTGCAGAATATCAGTCTGTCCCTGACGTTTTTCCTGGAGAGAAGTGGCTTCCTTGCTGCCCTTCTTGACACCAGGCCATCCTTCAAAAGTCTTTGCCTCACTGTGTGTGCAGATGCACTCACACCTGCCTGCTGCCATTCCTGAGCAAGCTCTGTACTGGTGGTGCCCCGATCCTGCAGCTGAATCAACTATAGGAGCTCGCTGGACTTTCTTGGGCGCCCTGAATCCTTCTTCACAACAATTGAACCGCTCTACTTGAAGTTTTTGATTATCCGATAAATGGTTGATTTAGGTGCAATCTTACTGGCAGCAATAATCTTGCCTGTGAAGCCCTTTTTGCGCAAAGCAATGATGACTGCACGTGTTTCCTTGCAGGTAACCATGATTGACAGAGGAAGAACAATGATTCCAAGCACCACCCTCCTTTTGAAGCTTCCTGTAACGCTCGTCCTCTTCGTCTGACGAGGAGTCGCAAGGATCGGACCAAAGCGCAGCGTGGTACATGTTCATGACGATATTTATTCAACTCAGAACACTAAAACAAAAATAACAACGAGAATGAAACGAAACAGCCTGTCTGGTAACGTAGACAAAGACAGAAAATAATCACCCATGAAATACAGGTGAAAAAAGGCTAACTAAGTAAGATTCTCAATCAGAGACAACTAACGACACCTGCCTCTGATTGAGAACCATACCAGGCCAAACGCAAAACACAACATAGAAAAACGAACATAGACAACCCACCCAACTCACGCCCTGACCATACTAAAACAAAGACATAATAAAAGAACTAAGGTCAGAACGTGACACTTCCAGTCTGGTTGTAGTTATTATAGGAATTATAGGACTATTTCCCTCTATACCATTTGTATGTCATTAACCTTTGACTATTAGAAGTTTTTATTGGCACTTTAGTATTGCCAGTGTAACATTATAGCTTCCGTCCCTCTCCTCGCTCCTCCCTGGGCTCGAACCAGCAACGCAACGATAACAGCCACCATCGAAGCAGCGTTACCCATGCAGAGCAAGGGGAACAGCTACTAGAAGGCTCAGAGCGAGTGACGTTTGAAACGCTATTAGCGCGCGCTAACTAGCTAGCCATTTCACTTCGGTTACACCAGCCTCATCTCGGGAGTTGATAGGCTTGAAGTCATAAACAGCGCAATGCTTGACGCACAACGAAGAGCTGCTAGCAAAACGCACGAAAGTGCTGTTTGAATGAATGTTTACGCGCCTGCTTCTGCCTACCACCGCTCATTCAGATACTTAGATGCTTGTATGCTCAAGTCAGGTTATATGCAACGCAGGACACACTAGATATCTAATAATATCATCAACCATGTGTAGTTAACTAGTGATTATGATTTATTGTTTTTTTATAAGATAACTTACCTTGGCTTACTGCATTCGTGTAACAGGGGTCTGGCTCAGTCAGATACTTAGATGCTTGTATGCTCAGTCGGATTATATGCAACGCAGGACACGCTAGATAATATTTAGTAATATCATCAACCATGTGTAGTTAACTCGTGATTATGATCGATTTGTTTTTTATAAGATAAGTTTAATGCTAGCTAGCAACTTACCTTGGCTTACTGCATTCGCGTAACAGGCAGTCTCCTTGTGGAGTGCAACGAGAGAGAGGCAGGTCGTTATTGCGTTGGACTAGTTAACTGTAAGGTTGTAAGATTAGATCCCCCGAGCTGACAAGGTACAAATCTGTCGTTCTGCCCCTGAACAGGCAGTTAACCCGCTGTTCCTAGGCCGTCATTGAAAATAAGAATGTGTTCCTAGTTAAATAAAGGTATAAAAATAAAAATGATATATAAAAAAAAAAAAGAATCGGCCCCCAAAAATACAGATTTGCATATCAATTTCCGATTGTTATGAAAACTTGCAATCGGCCCTAATTAATCGTCCATTCCGATTAATCGGTCGACCTCTAGTGTGTGTGTGTGTGCGTAGGTCTACTTGTGTGTGTATACGTGGAGGAGTGTGTGGCTGTAAGTGTGAATGTGACTACGGCCTTTTTTTTAGCAGACTCTTATTTGCCATTTAGGCAGCATGGTCTAAATACATAAATAATGATATATGATCCAGCCCATTTCATAAATGTGTTACATGTGCCCACAGCACAGGCTGGGTCAGTGGGAACTGGGAAGTATGCTCGTGTGTCTGTCTGATTATGTAATCTCTCTCTACACAGCCTAAGGAATAACGATTTACAGGACTGGACCAAAACCCCCCTGAGACAACGAGTGAGAGAGAGTAAAAGAAAGAAGCAGTAGAGAGAGGACACCCTGTACTCTGTGTGTCCCGTGCTCCTGGAAGAAGTTTCCTGTAGGCCCCAGATCCAGGATCAGCTGCCCCTCCTCCAATCTCAATCTTAATCTCAGGAGGGAAGCACACAACTGAACTGAAATCATCATCTAGAGGATAACTTCCTCCTAATCCTGGCGTTTCCTGGCGACAGGTGTTTTTGATCTACTTCCAGGATTAGCGAGAGGAGCCACTGCTGATAGGCTACCATGCACCGCTTAAGGACTACGGTTGTTAGGCTACGGCCTATTGCGGCCCCCCAGACAGCCAAGAGCCAATCACAGGCCAGGTTGGCAGCTGTGGGAGGGGCTTTGAGGACGTTTCAGCCAATGAGGAGTTACACTGCGTCGGTGTCGGCTGAGCCTTTTCTGAATGGGACTAGTTCTAATTATGTGGAAGAGATGTACTACGCGTGGCTGGAGAACCCTAGGAGTGTACACAAGGTAAGAGACTGTGTGTATCTGTGTGTGTGTGTGTGTGTGTGTGTGCGCGTGCGCATGTAGTTGCTTCCCAGGACTATGGCCTCTTTATGTTCAAAATGCAGTGGGACAAGAGTTATGCAAACACCACAATCAATAACCTTTGCTCAGGGCAAACACACATGAGCGCATACATACTAGTGATGCGTTGGTTGACTCATAACTCGCAATACCTGCGGTTATATCCGCGGGGTGAGCGGGTTTAGGGTCAAGAAATATTGTGTGGCGGTTTTGAATAAAGAGAAAACAATGCATTAAAAATCCATAAATGTATCATTCTTGTGCAATTAATATCTATAGGCTTTTAGTTTTTTAAATATATTTTTTATAGGCATTTAGGTTTTTCTTTAAAAAAAATATCTGCCGTTGGTGAGTAAGCCTAAGCTTTAGGGCCCTAACTGTACACGCGCCAAATACACAGCAATTGCCAAATGCTTTTGGGAGCTTGGACAGAAAAGTTTGATCCACTGAGGCAAAAAAGACAATGCAGGAGTTTAATTCCATAAGAGAAAAGCTGTGAAATCGAGAGTTGAAAATAAGGAGAAGGGAAGGCTCATAACTCGCAATTGCCTAATGTTTGGGAAAGATGTTTTGTGTGGTGATTGTTAGGTGTTTTTTACATGGGATAAAATTAAAGACTAGAAAATGGTATATCATACGCTACAGTTGAGGAACAATGGAAAAGTAATTCTGCTTTGATAAATTTGTAATTCCACTTTTGGAAAATGGCCCTTGAATGTTTTACTTCACCTACTAGAGAGCACTTCTTTGTCTACACCCATTCAGCATCATTCACATCCTCTTTTTTAATTTTTAATTTAACCTGTATTTAACCAGGCCAAACTCAGACGACGCTGGGCCAATTGTGCACCGCCCTATGGGACTCCCAATCACGGCCAGATGTTATACAGCCTGGAATCGAACCAGGGACTGTGTGAATTGACACCTCTTTCACTAAGATGCAGTTCCTTAGACCACTGCGCCACTCTGGAGCTCTTAACTTAAGCCTTAGTCCCACCCATCTCTTTAATTATTCAAATTTGATGCCATGTGAGTACAGAGTGAGTACGGTAGTGTGCTAAACAAATAATGACCATATCATATAGCTGCCAACATCTTAACTTTTGCTAATTTGTATTTGTTATTACAGGAAAATAAACTCACAATAAGATTATTATTTGCAAGTTATTGGCGAGCTAATTACAGAAAATTGCTTATGGTTGTGAGTGTGACGAAATAAATGCAGGGCTACCAGAACATTTTAGAACTTGGAAACTGTCACTTTGGCCTAACGTTATATCCTAATTTGACTTTGCTGCAGGTCATGTTTTTCTTCACATTACCATGTCTGTTTATTTGTCACATACAGGATACAGAAGATGTAAACGGTACAGTGAAATTGTTACTTGCATAGTGGACTATTTTTGTTTAGATATGCAGCTAGCTAGCTAAACAATGAACCATAATCCCAACTCATAACGTTACTACCCTGTATGAATCTGCTGGTAGCTAAAACTAACCAACTAGCTAAGTTCAACGTTAGCTAGCTAGCTAACATTAGGCAATAACTAGCCATGCAAATGGCTCAGAGATATGAATAGTATTACTACACAGATCATACACGTAACATTAGCTAGCGAGTCAGTCAGCTAACGTTAGCTAGCTAGCTAACAGTACAATAAGAACAACTTTCTGACAAAATTAGAAGTGTACAATATATGAAAATATAGCTTATAGACTTTCTTACCTGTGGATACATGGATGAATTCTTCTCCCTCTCTTTCACAGATGCCATGGTTGCCCTTAGTTCGAAGATGTAATCCGGAGACAGGTGTTTTAAATAACAGTCTTCTTCTATGTGTTCTCTTTTTGACTCCCTCCGCATTATTTGCATTCAAATTCCAGAATTGTATCCATCTCCTTAGCTATCATACTCTGCTTCCACCGGGCATTCCACTGATTTCAAAACTTGGTCCTCCAGAAAGTGGAGAGCATTAGAAACACTTATGCAGTTCTTTGTAATATCTTTCAAAATAGCCACGTTAGAAAGGATTACCTGGGGGGATAAAATGACGCCGTAGAGAAAACACAGTATTTCAGAGAGCTCATTAGCATAGCTAACACAATTGCGGATCTGGTGATTCAAAAGATGACTGATAACATCGATGTCAAGATAGGAATGGTCTTGGAGGCAATAGCAGGCCATTCAGTCGAACCTCAGAAGGTTGTCAAGCGTGTTGATGAGGCGGAAGGAAGAATTGCTACTGTGGTAACTTTAACTACATCAATGGACACTAGGATAAAGGCACTTGAGAAACAGGTGTACACAAACAGAGCACATTGATGACTTGGATAACCGAGGACGCAGATGCAATATCCGTGTGGTGGGACTCTCGGAAAATTCTGAAGGGTCACGTTCAGTTAAATTCTTTGAGGAATGGATTCCTGGCTACCTACAAATGGATACTAAGGCTCGTTGTGTGAAGCTGGATAGAGCCCATCGCTCTCAAACATCGATACTCGGTCCCAACCAGCGCCCACGGCCAGTGGCTATAAAGTTCCACAACTTCACCGACAAGCAGCGCGTTATGGATGCGGCTAGATGCATCGGATCTGACGGTATTCAACGCCAAGGTACAAGTCTCATCCTTCAATGAATACTCCACGGCGGTTATACAAAGACGCAAGGTGTTTGATGAGGTGATTATGCAGACTTAAGAGTCTACATTGGAGATTTAACATGTTTATTTTTTCTGTTGTGGTATAGTTTGGGTTCAGGGTTCATATAGTTTGTTTTGGCCCGGTGAAAATGGGGAGAGTTTAATCCATGGGGAAAGGTACCACCCTATCTTTTCAGTAGGATTCAGTCTGCATATTGGTTTGTCAAAGTGCAATGGCAGGTAACAGACTGCGTTTATGTACATGGAACATTAGAGGGAGCCATAACCCCATTAAAATGAAAAAAGTACAAATTAATTATTGATATTGCTCTGTTGCAAGAAACTCATTTGGATGATAAGGAGCATCTGAAATTGCAACAAGGGGGGTTTGGTCAAGTGTTTTTCTCAGTTTACATCCAGACGTAGAGGTGTGGCAATTCTTATGAAAAATAACCTACCATTTAAGGTGTTGAATTGTGTGAAAAATACATTCAACAGAGAGTTCACCTTTTACTCTGCACCTCATGGATGTCAGACTAGAATAGATTACCGTTTTATGCCCAGGACGTCTTTGCAGACTGTTTTATCTGCTATGATAGGAAGCATAGTCATTTCTGATCATGCTGAGGTGATCCTGGACATAAAACTCGAAGGGTCACTTAATCCATCGAGACATTGTAGATTGGTTGTATTCATTCTTAAAGACCATACATTTATATCACATTTTATTACAGTTTAAAGCATTTTTTTTCTATTAACTCTCAATCAACAGATAACCACTCGCTCTTTTGAGAAATCTGTAAAGGGTATGCCAGGGGTCTGATGATGTCATACTCAGCAACTAAGAGGTGGAAAAAACGTGAAAAGCAAAAAAACATTAGATGGTGAATTGGCAACTAAAGAGAAGACTACATAAACATTTCCACTCCTGCCCTATTAAAGGAAATATCAGTCTTTAGATCAACATTGGACTCTCTCCTAACACAGGATGCTAAAAAGAAAATTAGATTTGTCAGGCAAAAGCTTGATAAACATGGAAAATATTTGGTGTACCTAGCTAAAAAGAGAGCAGACTCTCAGTCAATTGCTACTATTACTGATTCTGATGGCAACCATTTAAATGATAAAATGTCTTAAATTGCTCATTTATCCATTTATTATGTAAATATTTATGCCTCAGAAGTGACAAATGGACCCAAACTAATGGAGGACTTATTTTCTAAGATTGAGCTCTCAACTATTTCCAAAGAACAGAGGTCTCTCCTTAATGCCCCTATTACCAAGGAAGAGATAATGTTTGCAATTCTCACAATCGTCGTAAGGAGTGGACCAAAATGCAGCGTGGTATGTGTTCATGATGATTTTTTAATTAAAGAAAGCACTGTACACTGAATACAAACTATACAAAACAATAAACGAATAACGACCGTGAAGCTATAATGAGAACTGTGCTGACACAAGCAACTAACATAGACAATCACCCACAAACAAACAAACAGTGAAACCCAGGCTACCTAAGTATGATTCTCAATCAGAGACAACTAATGACACCTGCCTCTGATTGAGAACCATACTAGGCCGAAACATAGAAATCCCAAAATCATAGAAAAACAAACAGACTGCCCACCCCAACTCACGCCCTGACCATACTAAATAACGACAAAACAAAGGAAATAAAGGTCAGAACGTGACAGCAATTGAGAAACGGCAAAATGGTAGGGTCCCAGGACCAGACAGGTTTTATAGTGAGTTCTATAAGAATTCCACGGCCTGATCCTTGAGCCATTGCTTGATATGTTTAACCACTCATTTTCAAATAACTGCATCCCTCAAACGCTGAGGGAAGCTAACTTATCACTTATTCTCAAAAAGTGAAAATGCCCAAAGTCTTGTTCCTCATCTTGCTCCAAGATGGCATAGCAGTTCAGACGTCTTTTGTCCTCGTCTTGTCGTGTCCCATATATATATATATATATATATATATATATATATATATATATATATATATACAGTGCCTTGCGAAAGTATTCGGCCCCCTTGAACTTTGCGACCTTTTGCCACATTTCAGGCTTCAAACATAAAGATATAAAACTGTATTTTTTTTGTGAAGAATCAACAACAAGTGGGACACAATCATGAAGTGGAACGACATTTATTGGATATTTCAAACTTTTTTAACAAATCAAAAACTGAAAAATTGGGCGTGCAAAATTATTCAGCCCCTTTACTTTCAGTGCAGCAAACTCTCTCCAGAGGTTCAGTGAGGATCTCTGAATGATCCAATGTTGACCTAAATGACTAATGAGGATAAATACAATCCACCTGTGTGTAATCAAGTCTCCGTATAAATGCACATGCACTGTGATAGACTCAGAGGTCCGTTAAAAGCGCAGAGAGCATCATGAAGAACAAGGAACACACCAGGCAGGTCCGAGATACTGTTGTGAAGAAGTTTAAAGCCGGATTTGGATACAAAAAGATTTCCCAAGCTTTAAACATCCCAAGGAGCACTGTGCAAGCAATAATATTGAAATGGAAGGAGTATCAGACCACTGCAAATCTACCAAGACCTGGCCGTCCCTCTAAACTTTCAGCTCATACAAGGAGAAGACTGATCAGAGATGCAGCCAAGAGGCCCATGATCACTCTGGATGAACTGCAGAGATCTACAGCTGAGGTGGAAGACTCTGTCCATAGGACAACATTCAGTCGTATATTGCACAAATCTGGCCTTTATGGAAGAGTGGCAAGAAGAAAGACATTTCTTCAAGATATCCATAAAAAGTGTCGTTTAACGTTTGCCACAAGCCACCTGGGAGACACACCAAACATGTGGAAGAAGGTGCTCTGGTCAGATGAAACCAAAATTTAACTTTTTGGCAACAATGCAAAACGTTATGTTTGGTGTAAAAGCAACACAGCTGAACACACCATCCCCACTGTCAAACATGGTGGTGGCAGCATCATGGTTTGGGCCTGCTTTTCTTCAGCAGGGACAGGGAAGATGGTTAAAATTGATGGGAAGATGGATGGAGCCAAATACAGGACCATCAGGTTTTCTTCCAGAATGGAGTCTGCAAAAGACCTGAGACTGGGACGGAGATTTGTCTTCCAACAAGACAATGATCCAAAACATAAAGCAAAATTTACAATGGAATGGTTCAAAAATAAACATATCCAGGTGTTAGAATGGCCAAGTCAAAGTCCAGACCTGAATCCAATCGAGAATCTGTGGAAAGAACTGAAAACTGCTGTTCACAAATGCTCTCCATCCAACCTCACTGAGCTCGAGCTGTTTTGCAAGGAGGAATGGGAAAAAATGTCAGTCTCTCGATGTGCAAAACTGATAGAGACATACCCCAAGCGACTTACAGCTGTAATCACAGCAAAAGGTGGCGCTACAAAGTATTAACTTAAGGGGGCTGAATAATTGTGCACGCCCAATTTTTCAGTTTTTGATTTGTTAAAAAAGTTTGAAATATCCAATAAATGTCGTTCCACTTCATGATTGTGTCCCACTTGTTGTTGATTCTTCACAAAAAAATACAGTTTTATATCTTTATGTTTGAAGCCTGAAATGTGGCAAAAGGTCGCAAAGTTCAAGGGGGCCGAATACTTTCGCAATGCACTGTGTGTGTGTATATATATATTTACAACTTTTTTCACATACATTGTTTAAATTTTCCATAAACTCATCTTTAAAACACTCTCCTGCAACCCGCCTCACCAATTTATATTTATAAAAAAGTATTATTTACCTCATCTGTAATCCTCCAAGAAGCTAGCCAGAAACTCCAAGAAGCTAGCCAGAAACTAGCCAGAAGCTAGCCAGGAGCTAATCCAGAAGCTAGTTCAGAAGCTAGTTCAGAAGCTAGTTAGCTTCTTTACTGGCAAATTGTTAGTATTCAGCTAACCACGGTTTGTGGTCATCAACTATCCTTTAGCTCGAAAATCTATCGCCAGTTTTGTACAGCGCAGCGCGGCTCGGAACGGAACATACTGGACCAATTTTTCTCTACATGTCCCTGGATTTCAACCGCTAACTATGGACATTCATACCTGGATCTCACAGCTAGCTAGCTGCTATCCGTGTAACTATCGGCTTTCGTCGATTCCGGAGCAAACATCAACTATTCCGGAGCTAGCCAGCTGAAGAGTTCCATCAATCACTCCTGGGCTGCAGTCACCTATCCGGACCCGTTTTACTGCCTACGCGGAGCCCCACCGGGCCTTCACAACTGGACTGCCGACGTTATCTACCAGAAGGAGTTATCCGGCTGGCTCCTCCGTCGCGACGTTACCTGAACGCCCATCTGCGGCCTGCTAACCGTTAGCTGTCTTATCGGCTGCTATCTGAATAGACAATCGGACAATTTATTTATTTATTTTTATTATTATTATTATTATTTTCTTCTTGGGCCTCTATAACTATATCTATTGTTTTTATTTTTGTTGTTGTTGTGTGACTTGGATTAATCCCCTCTACCACACGGAACTCCACTAATCTACTGACGGAACGCAAGAGGTGGCTAATAACAGACCTCCATCCTATGCTAGCTTGCTACCGATGGCCTGGCTAGCTGTCTAAATCGCTGTGACCCCCAACCAACCTCTCCACTCACCGGACCCTTTTGATCACTCGACTAAGCATGCCTCTCCTTAATGTCAATAGGCCTTGTCCATTGCTGTTCTGGTTAGTGTTTATTGGCTTATTTCACTGTAGAGCCTCTAGTCCTGCTCACTATACCTTATCCAACCTATTAGTTCCACCACCCACACATGCAATGACATCTCCTGGTTTCAATAATGTTTCTAGAGACAATATCTCTCTATTCATCACTCAATACCTAGGTTTACCTCCACTGTATTCACATCCTACCATACCTTTGTCTGTACATTATACCTTGATGCTATTTTATCACCCCCAGAAACCTCCTTTTTACTCTCTGTTCCAGACGTTCTAGACGACCAATTCTTATTGCTTTTAGTAGCACCCTTATTCTACTCCTCCTCTGTTCCTCTGGCGATGTAGAGGTGAATCCAGGCCCTGCAGTGCCTAGCTCCACTCCTATTCCCCAGGCGCTCTCTTTTGACGACTTCTGTAACCATAATAGCCTTGGTTTCATGCATGTTAACATTAGAAGCCTCCTGCCTACGTTTGTTCTATTCACTGCTTTAGCACACTCTGCCAACCCAGATGTTCTAGCTGTGTCTGAATCCTGGCTTAGGAAGACCACCAAAAATTCTGAAATTTTAATTCCAAACTACAACATTTTCAGACAAGATAGAACTGCCAAAGGGGGCGGTGTTGCAATCTACTGCAAAGATAGCCTGCAGAGTTCTGTCCTACTATCCAGGACTGTACCCAAACAATTTGAACTTCTACTTTTAAAAATCCACCTCTCTAAAAACAAGTCTCTCACCGTTGCCGCCTGCTATAGACCACCCTCTGCCCCCAGCTGTGCTCTGGACACCATATGTGAACTGATTGCCCCCCATCTATCTTCAGAGCTCGTGCTGCTAGGCGACCTAAACTGGAACATGCTTAACACCCCAGCCATCCTACAATCTAAACTTGATGCCCTCAATCTCACACAAATTAGCAATTTACCTACCAGGTACCTCCCCAAAGCCTTAAACACGGGCACCCTCATAGATATCATCCTAACCAACTTGCCCTCTAAATACACCTCTGCTGTCTTCAACCAAGATCTCAGCGATCACTGTCTCATTGCCTGCATCTGTAATGGATCAGCGGTCAAACGACCTCCACTCATCACTGTAAAACGCTCCCTGAAACACTTCAGCGAGCAGGCCTTTCTAATCGACCTGGCCGGGGTATCCTGGAAGGATATTGATCTCATCCCGTCAGTAGAGGATGCCTGGATATTTTTTTTAAATGCCTTCCTAACCATCTTAAATAAACATGCCCCATTTTTATTTATTTATTTTATTTTACCTTTATTTAACCAGGTAGGCAAGTTGAGAACAAGTTCTCATTTACAATTGCGACCTGGCCAAGATAAAGCAAAGCAGTTCGACAGATACAACGACACAGAGTTACACATGGAGTAAAACAAACATACAGTCAATAATACAGTATAAACAAGTCTGTATACAATGTGAGCAAATGAGGTGAGAAGGGAGGTAAAGGCAAAAAAGGCCATGGTGGCAAGGTAAATACAATATAGCAAGTAAAACACTGGAATGGTAGTTTTGCAATGGAAGAATGTGCAAAGTAGAAATAAAAATAATGGGGTGCAAAGGAGCAAAATAAATAAATTAAATACAGTTGGGAAAGAGGTAGTTGTTTGGGCTAAATTATAGGTGGGCTATGTACAGGTGCAGTAATCTGTGAGCTGCTCTGACAGTTGGTGCTTAAAGCTAGTGAGGGAGATAAGTGTTTCCAGTTTCAGAGCTTTTTGTAGTTCGTTCCAGTCATTGGCAGCAGAGAACTGGAAAGAGAGGCGGCCAAAGAAAGAATTGGTTTTGGGGGTGACTAGAGAGATATACCTGCTGGAGCGTGTGCTACAGGTGGGAGATGCTATGGTGACCAGCGAGCTGAGATAAGGGGGGACTTTACCTAGCAGGGTCTTGTAGATGACATGGAGCCAGTGGGTTTGGCGACGAGTATGAAGCGAGGGCCAGCCAACGAGAGCGTACAGGTCGCAATGGTGGGTAGTATATGGGGCTTTGGTGACAAAACGGATTGCACTGTGATAGACTGCATCCAATTTGTTGAGTAGGGTATTGGAGGCTATTTTGTAAATGACATCGCCAAAGTCGAGGATTGGTAGGATGGTCAGTTTTACAAGGGTATGTTTGGCAGCATGAGTGAAGGATGCTTTGTTGCGAAATAGGAAGCCAATTCTAGATTTAACTTTGGATTGGAGATGTTTGATATGGGTCTGGAAGGAGAGTTTACAGTCTAACCAGACACCTAAGTATTTGTAGTTGTCCACGTATTCTAAGTCAGAGCCGTCCAGAGTAGTGATGTTGGACAGGCGGGTAGGTGCAGGTAGCGATCGGTTGAAGAGCATGCATTTAGTTTTACTTGTATTTAAGTGCAATTGGAGGCCACGGAAGGAGAGTTGTATGGCATTGAAGCTTGCCTGGAGGGTTGTTAACACAGTGTCCAAAGAAGGGCCGGAAGTATACAGAACAGTGTCGTCTGCGTAGAGGTGGATCAGAGACTCACCAGCAGCAAGAGCGACCTCATTGATGTATACAGAGAAGAGAGTCGGTCCAAGAATTGAACCCTGTGGCACCCCCATAGAGACTGCCAGAGGTCCGGACAACAGACCCTCCGATTTGACACACTGAACTCTATCAGAGAAGTAGTTGGTGAACCAGGCGAGGCAATCATTTGAAAAACCAAGGCTGTTGAGTCTGCCGATGAGGATGTGGTGATTGACAGAGTCGAAAGCCTTGGCCAGATCAATGAATACGGCTGCACAGTAATGTTTCTTATCGATGCCGGTTAAGATATCGTTTAGGACCTTGAGCGTGGCTGAGGTGCACCCATGACCAGCTCTGAAACCAGATTGCATAGCAGAGAAGGTATGGTGAGATTCGAAATGGTCGGTAATCTGTTTGTTGACTTGGCTTTCGAAGACCTTAGAAAGGCATGGTAGGATAGATATAGGTCTGTCGCAGTTTGGGTCAAGAGTGTCCCCCCCTTTGAAGAGGGGGATGACCGCAGCTGCTTTCCAATCTTTGGGAATCTCAGACGACACGAAAGAGAGGTTGAACAGGCTAGTAATAGGGGTGGCAACAATTTCGGCAGATCATTTTAGAAAGAAAGGGTCCAGATTGTCTAGCCCGGCTGATTTGTAGGGGTCCAGATTTTGCAGCTCTTTCAGAACATCAGCTGAATGGATTTGGGAGAAGGAGAAATGGGGAAGGCTTGGGCGAGTTGCTGTTGGGGGTGCAGTGCTGTTGACAGGGGTAGGAATAGCCAGGTGGAAAGCATGGCCAGCAGTAGAAAAATGCTTATTGAAATGTTCAATTATGGTGGATTTATCAGTGGTGACAGTGTTTCCTATCTTCAGTGCAGTGGGCAGCTGGGAGGAGGTGTTCTTATTCTCCATGGACTTTACAGTGTCCCAGAACTTTTTTGAGTTAGTGTTGCAAGAAGCAAATTTCTGCTTGAAAAAGCTAGCCTTGGCTTTTCTAACTGCCTGTGTATAATGGTTTCTAGCTTCCCTGAACAGCTGCATATCACGGGGGCTGTTCGATGCTAATGCAGAACGCCATAGGATGTTTTTGTGTTGGTTAAGGGCAGTCAGGTCTGGGGAGAACCAAGGGCTATATCTGTTCCTGGTTCTAAATTTCTTGAATGGGGCATGTTTATTTAAGATGGTTAGGAAGGCATTTAAAAAAAATATCCAGGCATCCTCTACTGACTGGATGAGGTCAATATCCTTCCAGGATACCCCGGCCAGGTCGATTAGAAAGGCCTGCTCGCTGAAGTGTTTCAGGGAGCGTTTTACAGTGATGAGAGGAGGTCGTTTGACCGCTGACCCATTACGGATGCAGGCAATGAGGCAGTGATCGCTGAGATCTTGGTTGAAGACAGCAGAGGTGTATTTAGAGCGGAAGTTGGTTAGGATGATATCTATGAGGGTGCCCGTGTTTAAGGCTTTGGGGAGGTACCTGGTAGGTTCATTGATAATTTGTGTGAGATTGAGGGCATCAAGTTTAGATTGTAGGATGGCTGGGGTGTTAAGCATGTTCCAGTTTAGGTCGCCTAGCAGCACGAGCTCTGAAGATAGATGGGGGGCAATCAGTTCACATATGGTGTCCAGAGCACAGCTGGGGGCAGAGGGGGGTCTATAGCAGGCGGCAACGGTGAGAGACTTGTTTTTAGAGAGGTGGATTTTTAAAAGTAGAAGTTCAAATTGTTTGGGTACAGACCTGGATAGTAGGACAGAACTCTGCAGGCTATCTTTGCAGTAGATTGCAACACCGCCCCCTTTGGCAGTTCTATCTTGTCTGAAAATGTTGTAGTTTGGAATTAAAATGTCTGAATTTTTGGTGGTCTTCCTAAGCCAGGATTCAGACACAGCTAGAACATCCGGGTTGGCAGAGTGTGCTAAAGCAGTGAATAGAACAAACTTAGGGAGGAGGCTTCTAATGTTAACATGCATGAAACCAAGGCTATTACGGTTACAGAAGTCGTCAAAAGAGAGCGCCTGGGGAATAGGAGTGGAGCTAGGCACTGCAGGGCCTGGATTCACCTCTACATCGCCAGAGGAACATAGGAGGAGTAGAATAAGGGTGCGGCTAAAAGCAATAAGAATTGGTCGTCTAGAACGTCTGGAACAGAGAGTAAAAGGAGGTTTCTGGGGGCGATAAAATAGCATCAAGGTATAATGTACAGACAAAGGTAAGGTAGGATGTGAATACAGTGGAGGTAAACCTAGGTATTGAGTGATGAAGAGAGAGATATTGTTTCTAGAAACATCATTGAAACCAGGAGATGTGTGGGTGGTGGAACTAATAGGTTGGATAAGGTATAGTGAGCAGGACTAGAGGCTCTACAGTGAAATAAGCCAATAAACACTAACCAGAACAGCAATGGACAAGACATATTGACATTAAGGAGAGGCATGCTTAGTCGAGTGATCAAAAGGGTCCAGTGAGTGGAGAGGTTGGTTGAGGGTCACGGCGATTTAGACAGCTAGCCAGGCCATCGGTAGCAAGCTAGCATAGGATGGAGGTATGTTGTTAGCCACCTCTTGCGTTCGGTCAGTAGATTAGTGGGGTTCCGTGTGGTAGAGGGGATTAATCCAAATCACACAACAACAACAAGAACAATAGATATAGTTATAGAGGCCCGAGAAGAAAACATAATAATAATAATAAAAATAAATAAATTGTCCGATTGTCTATTCAGATAGCAGCCGGTAAGACAGCTAACGGTTAGCGGGCCGCAGATGGGCGTTCAGGTAACGTCGCGACGGAGGAGCCAGCCGGAACTCCTTCAGGTAGATAACGTCGGCAGTCCAGTTGTGAAGGCCCGGTGGGGCTCCGCGTAGGCAGTAAAACGGGTCCGGATAGGTGACTGCAGCCCAGGAGTGAATGATGGAACTCAGGAGTGATTGACGGAGCTGGCAAGCACCGGAACAATCGATGTTTGCTCCGGAATCGACGAAAGCCGACTCACACGGATAGCAGCTAGCTAGCTGTGAGATCCGGGTATGAATGTCCAGAGAGCAGTTGAAATCCAGGGACATGGAGAGAAAAATTGGTCCGGTATGTTCCGTTCCGAGCCGCACTGCGCCGTACAAAACTGGCGATAGATTTTCGATAGATTTTCGAGGATAAGGATAGCTGATGACCACAAACCGTGGTTAGCTGAATACTAACGATATGCCAGTAAAGAAGCTAACTAGCTTCTGATTAGCTTCTGGATTAGCTTCTGGGCTAGCTCCTGGCTAGCTTCTGGCTAGTTTCTGGCTAGCTTCTTGGAGTTTCTGGCTAGCTTCTTGGAGGATTACAGATCTGAGGTAAATAATACTTTTTTATAAATATAAATTGGTGAGGCTGGTTGCAGGAGAGTGTTTAGAAGATGAGTTGATGGAAAATAAAAATAAAATGTATGTGAAAAAAGTTGTAAATATATATATATATATACAGGACACGATAAGACGAGGACAAAAGACGTCTGAACTGCTATGCGATCTTGTCGGTGTGACTTAGAATACGTGGACAACTACAAATACTTAGGTGTCTGGTTAGACTGTAAACTCTCCTTCCAGACCCATATCAAACATCTCCAATCCAAAGTTAAATCTAGAATTGGCTTCCTATTTTGCAACAAAGCATCCTTCACTCATGCTGCCAAACATACCCTTGTAAAACTGACCATCCTACCAATCCTCGACTTTGGCGATGTCATTTACAAAATAGCCTCCAATACCCTATTCAACAAATTGGATGCAGTCTATCACAGTGCAATCTGTTTTGTCACCAAAGCCCCATATACTACCCACCATTGCGACCTGTACGCTCTCGTTGGCTGGCCCTCGCTTCATACTCGTCGCCAAACCCACTGGCTCCATGTCATCTACAAGACCCTGCTAGGTAAAGTCCCCCCTTATCTCAGCTTGCTGGTCACCATAGCATCTCCCACCTGTAGCACACGCTCCAGCAGGTATATCTCTCTAGTCACCCCCAAAACCAATTATTTCTTTGGCCGCCTCTTCTTCCAGTTCTCTGCTGCCAATGACTGGAACGAACTACAAAAAGCTCTGAAACTGGAAACACTTATCTCCCTCACTAGCTTTAAGCACCAACTGTCAGAGCAGCTCACAGATTACTGCACCTGTACATAGCCCACCTATAATTTAGCCCAAACAACTACCTCTTTCCCTACTGTATTTAATTTATTTTTCTCCTTTGCACCCCATTATTTTTATTTCTACTTTGCACATTCTTCCATTGCAAATCTACCATTCCAGTGTTTTACTTGCTATATTGTATTTACTTCGCCACCATGGCCTTTTTTTGCCTTTACCTCCCTTATCTCACCTCATTTGCTCACATCGTATATAGACTTTTTTATACTGTATTATTGACTGTATGTTTGTTTTACTCCATGTGTAACTCTGTGTCGTTGTATGTGTCGAACTGCTTTGCTTTATCTTGGCCAGGTCGCAATTGTAAATGAGAACTTGTTCTCAACTTGCCTACCTGGTTAAATAAAGGTGTTCTCAACTAGCCTACCTGGTTAAATAAAGGTGTTCTCAACTAGCCTACCTGGTTAAATAAAGGTGTTCTCAACTAGCCTACCTGGTTAAATAAAGGTGTTCTCAACTAGCCTACCTGGTTAAATAAAGGTGTTCTCAACTAGCCTACCTGGTTAAATAAAGGTGTTCTCAACTAGCCTACCTGGTTAAATAAAGGTGAAATAAATAAATAAAATACAAACCTATTGCTCTTCTGAACGTGGATAGAAAATTGCTTTTTAAAATCCTTCCCACATGACTAGAGGACTTATTGCCACTAATTGTGAAATGAGACCACACTGGCTTCATTAAGGACCGTAATAATGTCAGGCGGCTTCTTAATGTTATTCAAGCCTACCAACGAAGTGCTGTGGATGGTCTTGTGCTCTCCCAAGATACTGAAAAAGCATTTGACCGTGTGGAGTGGTCCTACCTATTCTTTGCTCTAACTAATTTTGGTCTAGGTGACAACTTTCTGAAATCCTCAGTCTACTGTCCTTACTAATGGGCTAAGGTCAAAAAGCTACACCACACACAGAGGTACCAGACAGGGATGTTCTTTGTCCCCTCTCCTATTTGCGCTCGCTATGGAGGCCATCAGAGTAACACCTGCTATACAGGGTCTGCTCATTGGTGACATTCATCATAAAATAAGTTTGTATGCTGATGATGTTTTGATATTCAAAATGAAAATTTGCATGGGAAATCTTTCCCGTTTGTTTTGTTATTGCATTTTCTCACCTGTCCCTAAATGTATTTGCTGCTCGAGAGAAGTAGATGAAAGAGAACTTTACCAATGTCAAATAGATTGAAGCATTCTATCGATGTGTGACATATTTTCTGGTGAGCAAGTGTTTATTTAGTCTACTAGGGCAACAAGTAATGACAGAAGAGAAGCTGCATGTATAGTATCTAATTATAGACAAGTTGACTTAACAAATCCAGAGTGGTACAGCAGTCTAAGGCACTGCATCTCAGGGCTAGAGGCGTCACTATATAGACCCTGGTTTGATTCCAGGCTGTATCACAACCGGCCGTGATTGGGAGTCCCATAGGGGGGCGCACAATTGGCCCAGTATCGTCCGGGTTAGGGTTTGGATGGGGTAGACCGTCATTGTAAATAAGAATTTGTTCTTTAACTGACTTGCCTAGTTTATTAAAAGGTTAAATAAAAAATATATAAAAAAAAAAGCTTGTGAATATGTGAATAGGATGTTATTCCAGAACAGATTTGTTCCATGTGTTTTGTGAGGTTGTTATTTATTCTCAGTTTCAGGAGGCCAGAGAAGAAGGTTTCTGATTAGGAACATTAGTTCATGGCAACGTGTTGTGTTAGAATGACGTAGCTGTCAAAAGACAATGGACTTATTTTTGGGATTTGTGTATATTGTCAGGTATTACTGCACTGTTGGACCTAGGAACACAAGCACTTCGCTACAACCGTGATAACATCTGCACAAATGTGTACGCGGCCAATCACATTTGATTTAGCGTGTGTGTGTGTGTGTGTGTGTGTGTGTGTGTGTGTGTGTGTGTGTGTGTGTGTGTGTGTGTGTGTGTGTGTGTGTGTGTGTGTGTGTGTGTGTGTGTGTGTGTGTGTGTGTGTGTGTGTGTGTGTGTGTGTGTGTGTGTGTGTGTGTGTGTGTGTGTGTGTGTGTGTTGCAGACACCTTGGGGAAAACGTGGAAAACGTAAGCTGACTCCTAGCTCCTTCACAGCCATATAAGGAGTCATTGCCATGAGGCGGTTTCAAAAAATGCTGCACTTCCTGATTGGATTTTTATCTGGGTTTTTTCTGTAACATCAGTTCTGTGGCACTCACAGACAATATCTTTGCAGTTTTGGAAACGTCAGAGTGTTTTCTTCCAAAGCTGTCAATTATATGCATAGTCGAGCATCTTTTCGTGATAAAATATCTTGTTTAAAACGGGAACAGTTTTCATCCAAAAATTAAAATAGCGCCCCCTATATCCAAGAAGTTAAATATCCCAGAACCCTGATTATGAAATGGTGTGTGTTACTGCATCCCAGTATTTAGCCAGCTAAAGAATCCTGGCTGGCCCACTTTTGAAGCATTCTCAGGCTCCTGCTCTGTTCAACCAATGCTTAACATGGCTTACTGACCTAAAAACCAAGCCCTAGAAACTACTGTTCACTTAATGTTACTGTTCATGTTATTGAAAAGTATTTGTCACAAGTGTAGAGAGGAGTAGGCAGGAGGTAGTCGCAGGTTTAGAACTACTGAACTTATTAAAGCACTATATATCTAAAAGCGGGGCAAAATAATAAAGTACTCAGGAAATAGTAGGAGAGATTCCTCTCAGGTAAACAAGTAGCATTTACAATGACCGACAAAGACAAATGACAGAGTGAGTGTATACAGTGATAGTGGGGATTGGAACCAGGTGTGTAATGGTGATGAGACAAGTCCGGGGTTGATGAGTGAAGGGCGTTTGCCAGCAGCAGGTTCGGCAGCAGCTAGCAGCTTGGGGACGACCCCGGAGACGCGGGACAACGCCTGTGGACGGCCTGAATGAGAGAATGGTCCAGGATGTCACGCGCCGGAACCCAGCCCCGCTCTTCGGGACCGTACTCCTCCCAGTCTCCCAGGTACTGGAGTGACCTCCATGACACCTTGAGTCCAACAGACTGCGGACGGAGAACGCCGGGGCCCCCTCGAAGCCAAAGGGAGGTGAGGTGCAATGTGAGGTCCAGCACTACCCACGGGACCAGCTGCCACCATTCTGAGGATAGATACATGAAATGAGGGTGGGATACGGTAATTGACGGGGAGCTGAAATCTGTACGTCATCTCATTGACTCTCCTCAGGTTATTGAACAGCCCCAGAAACCACGGGCTCAGCTTCCGGCAGGGCAGGCGGAGGGGGAAATCCTTCGTAGAAAGCCAGACCCTGTCACCGGGGTGAGAGACCGGGGACACTGCGGTGGCGATCAGCCTGCTCCGTCTCCTGGAGGACGACGCGCTGGAGAAGGGTGTGCGCTGTGTTTCATACCTCCTCCTCATACCGGAACCAATATACACCGCATGAGCCTCGATCTGACTCCGGTGCCAGGCCCGGCTGATAGCCTAGAACACACTGAAAGGGTGTGAGGTTAGTGGAGGAGTGACGGAGGAAGTTTGGTGCATATTCTTCCCAAGGCAGAAACGCAGCCCAAGCCCCCGGCCGGTCCTGACAGTAACTACAAAGGTACCTACCCAGTTCCTGATTTATCCTTTCCACCTGCCCATTTGATTGGGGACAATACCAGGAGGTGAGCCTGACCATGACACCTTGTCATTCCATGAAGGGCTTCCAGACACGGGAGGTGAACTGAGGATCACGGTCAGACACAATGTTCTCTGGGATCCCGTAGTGTCAGAAGACACCGCAGTCTGCATGGCCGTAGGAAGACCAAGCAGAGGAATCAAACGACAGGCTTCGGAAAACTGGTCCACCACGACCAGGATGGTGATGTGCCCTTCTGAGGGGGGAAGATCTGTGACATAGACCATGGAGAGATGGGATCAGGATCATTGTGGAACGGACAGCGGGTGGAGTTTTCCATAGGGAAGGTGTCTCGGTGTCTTTCTCTGTGTGCAGGTGGAGCAAGAAGAGACGTAAACCCGGATGTCCTGGGCTAAGGTGGGCCACCAGCACTTGGTGGAGAGACAGTTGATTGTATGGGCTATACCCGGGTGCCCCTTCGCTGCTCGAATATACTCTAGGTTCCGGTGGTACTTCTTAACAAGGAATGGGTGTTGAACACCCTCCAGCCAGTTGCCACCAAGTTTTCCAGCACCTTCTTGACAGCCAGCAACTCACGATCCCCCAGGTCGTAATTCCGCTCCGTAGGAGACAGCTTCCGTGAGTAGAAGGCGCATGGATAGAGTTTAGGCTGCGATCCAGTGCGTTGGGAGAGAATAGCCTCTACTCCAACCTCTGAGGTGTCCACCTCCACGATGAAGGGAAAAGATGGGTCAGGATGAGCCAGAACAGGTGAGTTTGTAAAATGTTCCTTGAGCGCACAGAAGGCTTCGTTGGCCTCCTCAGTCCAGCACAGCTGTCTAGGACCTACCTATCAAGAGGGGGGTGAGAGGGGCCACCACTGTGCTGATACCCCTAATGAAGCGCCTGGAATAGTTGGCAAAACCTAGGAAGCTCCGGGATAGAGATGTGGGTGGCCTGGTTTGGACTTTCCACAGAGGATGCACAGATAGACACAGATAGACACCTCCCCTGACACTCCTGCGACCAACCCAACAAACTCCTCTCTGTCCACGATATCCTTGGGTTATGCAACTGTAACCAGGAGAAACCTAAAACTACGGGGTGTGCAGGAGAGTCTAAGATGAGGAAAGTGATGCGTTCATGGTGGTTGTGAGCAACTGTGAGGGAAATGGGAATCGGTCCTGTTCCTAGGGGACGCTTGTCTAGGGCATGAACTGGGATAGGGGGTTGTAAAGGGACTAGAGGAATGCGAAATGATCAGGCCACTGGCCGGTCTAGGAAATTACCTGCAGTACGTGAGGCCATTAGGGCAGGACTCGGTGGGGGGCCGGGATAGTCCGGGAAGGTGACAGGAAGGGGGACGGGCTGGGTGGACAGAGAGGAGCAAGGCACATCCGGTGTACCTGGGAAGAAGCAGGAGCGCTCCTCGGGCCTATCGCTTCGTCGCCTGGTTCCCCTTCTGGGACAGGTGTTCCAGGGGTGGTCTGACTCCGCGCAGTAGCAGCAGAGACCCTGTTGATGGTGGCGTTAATGTTCCTCTGGGGGAAGGTGCATCATGCCCACCTCCATGGGCTCAGTCTCGCTGAAGGTTCCTGGGAGAGACCCGAACCCCCGGGATGGGCGACGACGGGCACGCAGGAGATTATCCAGGCGGATGGCCATGACAATGAGCTAGTCCAGCGTGAGGTCCTCATCGCGACAGGCCAGTTCGGTCTGGACGTCCGTCCGTAGCCCGCAGGGGAAACCCGTCAACAGGGCCTGGTCGTTCCAGCCAGTGGACACAGCCAGCATCCGGAAATCCACCATCAAATCACCTCCCTTCTCAGCCCCTCTGTAGGGTGGTCGAAAACTGCACAGAATAGTTAGGTCAAGCACTCGTAGGACTGCACTTCTGGACCGCCCCTCTCCCAGACGGCGTGCACCCACTCCAGAGCCCAGGCTGTCAGTCCCGAGATCACCAAGGCCACCTTGGTGGACATTGCTGATCAAGACCGGGTGATGTAGATCGTGGCTGGAACAACCTTGGGGGCTGGGAAGGTGGTGGTGGTGTAGCCTGCAGCTGGCGTATGGTCCGGAGCACCTCGTCCATGGCAGTCCCGAGGGGCTCCAGGCACGAGTCGTGGTCTCCTATAGCGGAGAGGTCGGGATGTCCTGCTGCTTCCTGTTCTCTTGGGTCGGTCATTCTGTCACAAGTGTAGAGAGGACTAGGCAGGAGGCAGTCGCAGGTTTAGAACTTCTGCATTTATTAAAGCACTATATACACTGCTCAAAAAAATAAAGGGACACTTAAACAACACAATGTAACTCCAAGTCAATCTCACTTCTGTGAAATCAAACTGTCCACTTAGGAAGCAACACTGATTGACAATAAATTTCACATGCTGTTGTACAGGTGGAAATTATAGGCAATTAGCAAGACACCCCCAATAAAGGAGTGGTTCTGCAGGTGGCAACCACAGACCACTTCTCAGTTCCTATGCTTCCTGGCTGATGTTTAGGTCACTTTTGAATGCTGGCGGTGCTTTCACTCTAGTGGTAGCATGAGACGTAGTCTACAACCCTCACAAGTGGCTCAGGTAGTGCAGCTCATCCAGGATGGCACATCAATGCGAGCTGTGGCAAGAAGGTTTGCTGTGTCTGTCAGCGTAGTGTCCAGAGCATGGAGGCGCTACCAGGAGACAGGCCAGTACATCAGGAGACGTGGAGGAGGCCATAGGAGGGCAACAACTCAGCAGCAGGACCGCTACCTCCGCCTTTGTGCAAGGAGGAGCAGGAGGAGCACTGCCAGAGCCCTGCAAAATGACCTCCAGCAGGCCACAAATGTGCATGTGTCTGCTCAAACGGTCAGAAACAGACTCCATGAGGGTGGTATGAGGAACCGACGTCCACAGGTGGGGGTTGTGCTTACAGCCCAACACTGTGCAGGACGTTTGGCATTTGCCAGAAAACACCAAGATTGGCAAATTCGCCACTGGCGCCCTGTGCTCTTCACAGATGAAAGCAGGTTCACACTGAGCACATGACAGACGTGACAGAGTCTGGAGACGCCGTGGAGAACGTTCTGCCGCCTGCAACATCCTCCAGCATGACCGGTTTGGCGGTGGGTCAGTCATGGTGTGGTGTGGCATTTCTTTGGGGGGCCGCACAGCCCTCCATGTGCTCGCCAGAGGTAGCCTGACTGCCATTAGGTACCGAGATGAGATCCTCAAACCCCTTGTGAGACCATATGCTGGTGCGGTTGGCCCTGGGTTCCTCCTAATGCAAGACAATGCTAGACCTCATGTGGCTGGAGTGTGTCAGCAGTTCCTGCAAGAGGACGGCATTGATGCTATGGACTGGCCCGCCCGTTCCCCAGACCTGAATCCAATTGAGCACATCTGGGACATCATGTCTCGCTCCATCCACCAACGCCACGTTGCACCACAGACTGTCCAGGAGTTGGCGGATGCTTTAGTCCAGGTCTGGGAGGAGATCCCTCAGGAGACCATCCGCCACCTCATCAGGAGCATGCACAGGCGTTGTAGGGAGGTCATACAGGCACGTGGAGGCCACACACACTACTGAGCCTCATTTTGACTTGTTTTAAGGACATCACATCAAAGTTGGATCAGCCTGTAGTGTGGTTTTCCACTTTAATTTTGAGTGTGACTCCAAATCCAGACCTCCATGGGTTGATAGATTTGATTTCCATTGATTATTTGTGTGTGATTTTGTTGTCAGCACATTCAACTATGTAAAGAAAAAAGTATTTAATAAGAATATTTCATTCATTCAGATCTAGGATGTGTTATTTTAGTGTTCCCTTTATTTCTTTGAGCAGTGTATATCTAAAAGCAGGACGAAACCCAAAGTACATAATAATAAACCACTCAGGAAATAGTAGGATAAAAGAAACATTTACAATGACCGACAAAGACTTCTTCTTTTTTTTCTTTTAACGACGGTTGACATCCAATTTGTTGCATTACCACCACCTACTAGACTGGAGTACAACTCCCTTATACTTTGCTACCGTCTAATACTACACTCACCATTTTCAAAATTATATAAAATCAAATGAACACCCCCCTACTCCACTAATTATATGTATTTATTCCCACCTCATGCCATCATCCTGAAAGGATGGGACATCATCACTTAACACACCCTGTAACTCTTCTGATGTAAAGTCTCCCACACCAAAATGCATGAGTCATACAGGATGACTTATATATCCTAACTTCACTTTGTCGAGTAAGGACTCAACTTCAAAACTCAAAAGAACAGACAATGACTCTTCTCTTTCCCCACTCTCACCACCCTGTCTGCGTCGCATCAAATGACGAGCATCACATACACCGGGAATCTTTCCCCTCAGCTGGTCAACTTTTATATCTACTGCTACCCCAGTTATCACTCCTTTCATTGGTGCCCTTTTCTTGAGAGCGAAACAATTCACTTTTCTTGCCCCAATTGGTTTTACTCTGAGCGCCTTCTCCCTTTGACGAACAGAAACACAAACAATTATTACTAGACCACTTCTGGTTACCCTCATCGATTCCACATTACTCAAGTCTTTTTTTCACCCACCATGAAACCACAAATGGATCAGCCAAAAGGCAAGAGTCCACTTTTTCCATAAACTTCTTTTTACTGTCACAGACTCATCTTTTTCCTGACCCTCAATGCATTCCTCGGTCTTCGATAACTTCACCACACCTACCACCTCCGATACTTCACCCTCATACACTTCCATTTCTCCTCCTGTCTTCAGCTCCCTCTTGCTTACACTTTCTACCATTCTTCTTTAGCAGACCATCTCCCTTTTTTCCACCATTTTTATCCGACCCTCTTCTTCCCTCTCTCTCTTAGACCTCCTCCCTCTCTTTTTCCAAGTATATGTCTCCTTAAGATAATACTGCACTACTCCTGACAATCATCTTGTTCTTTCTCTAAGGACTCCATTTACACCACCTCGCTGCGTCCTTTGTTTCCGGCATCACCGACAATGACAAATGACAGAGGGAGTATATTTACAGTGATAGAGGCACCAGGTGTGTAAAATGATGATGAGACAAGACCGGGGTTGATGAGTGAAGGGCGTTTGCCAGCAGCAGGTTCAGCAGAAGCTAGAAGGCCGGCGATGCCGAACGCCTGAGCTGGACAGGAGGGGGAGCCAAAGCGAAGGCTGGTGTGACAGTATTGAATGAACGTGTAACTGCATGTTATTGTACATCAAGATTTGTATATTGTAGAGTCGTTTTTGGCTCAATGACAGCGTTTTGATCAGATTAAAACCTGCAAATATTGCAAAACCTATTCAAAAGCACTCACTGTGACTGATATGGTATGGGTCACATCCAAAAGAGAAATGCACTAAATTAATATTGTTTGTTTTCTCCCCTTGTGCTAAATTAGTTTAAAGGGCGACTGCACTTCCTCCTTTGGCCTCATTTTAGATTTGGTTCATTAAGAAATGCTAGCAGCCATGACTGTATTCAAACGTGAGTTGGTTTTGGGGTGTGGTTTGATGTGGGTGTCTTTTGTGTGTGGTCGCAGGTGGCAGAGTTGGCTAAATTATTTAGCCAATTAGCTTCAGCTAGCTGGTGTGCGACCGTGGCAAAGTTGGTTTGACTTTCGATAGCCTATCTCTGGGGCTAGTTAGGGAAATGAGACAACATTTTGTAAATATTTTAAATGCTTTCAATATTTGTACATGTGTAGTGGAAAAATAAAGACAGTGAACGATGATGAAGGCCAGTGATGAAGGTGCATCGAGCGACTTGCTGGCGCCAAAGCCCAGAATGATGACAATCACAATTTATGGAATTGGTAGAATGGTAGAATCTCAATGGAGAGGTGAAGACTTATGAATTTATGAACTTGAATTGACTAAATGAATGTTACTGTGTGAATTAAATTGTCATGTTTGGATTGTTTCAGGAGTTCATAAAGACCTATGAATTTTTATTTTAATTGTTTTTTTTTAAATAGAAAGTAGTTATATCCAAGAATGTTGTTTTAATGTTTTGAGCCATGCAAAGTGATGTTAATTAGATTATGGGAGATACTGGGATTTGGCGCTCTTGGAAGAATAAAAGCTGGGTTTAAACATTGATCATGGAGTCATTGGTAAACCGACCTCCTGATATACGCTTGTATGTCATAGTGGTGAATTTTCTATGCTGTTAAAGACTTATTTTCATTGTGAAGATTTCTGGTATGTACCATTTGTTAACTGTATTCTTATTGCGTAACTGTAATAAATCAGATAATTTTTTTAATGGATACAAACCGTAATCTTCTAACTGTGCATCTCTGAGCTGAGGGTTAACTCAATATTTTAATGCTAGGACATTGATTGCACAATATTAGCTCTTTGTTCCTTAGCCTCTTAATAATTGCATAACGGTAAACCTAGACACGTGCGTCTTATAATATTCTGGCTCTCAACCTTGGCTATACCCACTGGATACAATTATGTGCTTATAGCCTTCAAATAATTATGGAGTCAGATATTAGAGGCATAGACCCTCTACACTAATTCTCTGTATTCCTCAGAGGAAGTGAATTTCCACTATTCTACATATGCATTTCAACTATTTATAGTTCATTTGAGGTTTTTAAGTCCTTGAAATTCTGAGCTATTGAAATTGTAACATATTGTCCCATGTATATTGTGTAATTTACCTAAGGTCCCTAACTAGCCCAATATGGATATCCAAAGATTATTTCCAAATTGATGATTTCTTGTGTGCTGCCAGCTGTGGGCAGGATAGAAACAAACCCAACCTTCATTTGTGTTGTGATGCAGTCACGACCAGAAGTCTTACAAAACAATGTTTTGGACGAGACTGACTTGATGACCAAAATTATCCTATTTCTACTTTGTAGTCAAATTTGACAGTAGAATATAAACTCAGCAAAAAAATAAATGTCCCTTTTTTAGGACTCTGTCTTTCAAAGACAATTCATAAGAATCTAAATAACTTCACAGATGTTCATTGTAAAGGGTTTAAACACTTTCCCATGCTTGTTCAATGAACCATAAACAATTAATGAACATGCACCTGTGGAACGGTCGTTAAGACACTAACAGCTTACAGACGGTAGGCAATTAAGGTCACAATTATGAAAACTTAGGACACTAAAGAGGGCTTTCTACTGACTCTGAAAAACACCAAAAGAAAGATGCCCAGGGTCACTGCTCATCTGTGTGAACGTGCCTTAGGCATGCTGCAAGGAGGCATGAGGACTGCAGATGTGGCCAAGGCAATAAATTGCAATGTCAGTACTGTGAGACGCCTAAGACAGCGCTATAGGGAGACAGGACGGACAGCTGATCATCCTCGCAGTGGCAGACCACGTGTAACAACACCTGCACAGGATCGGTACATCCGAACATCACACCTGCGGAACAGGTACAGGATGGCAACATCAACTGCCTGAGTTACACCAGAAACACACAATCCCTTCATCAGTGCTCAGACTATCCGCAATAGGCTGAGAGAGGCTGTACTGAGGGCTTGTAGGCCTGTTGTAAGGCAGGTCCTCACCAGACATCACCGGCAACAACGTGGCCTATGGGCTCAAACCCACCGTCATTGGACCAGACAGGACTGGCAAAAAGTGCTCTTCGCTGACGAGTTGCGATTTTGTCTCACCAGGGGAGATGGTTGGATTCGCGTTTATCATCGATGGAATGAGCGTTACACCGAGGCCTGTACTCTGGAGCGGGATCGAGGGGGAGGGTCCGTCATGGTCTGGGGCGGTGTGTCACAGCATCATCGGACTGAGCTTGTTGTCATTGCAGGCAATCTCAACACTGTGCGTTACAGGGAAGACATCCTCCTCCCTCACGTGTTACCCTTCCTGCAGGCTCATTCTGACATGACCTTCCAGCATGACAATGCCACCAGCCATACTGCACGTTCTGTGCGTGATTTCCTGCAAAACAGGAATGTCAGTGTTCTGCCATGGTCAGCGAAGAGCCCAGATCTCAAGCACGTCTGGGACCTGTTGGATCGGAGGGTGAAATGTCTGGGAACTTGCAGGTGCCTTGGTGGAAAAGTGGGGTAACATCTCACAGCAACAACTGGCAAATCTGGTGTAGTCCATGAGGAGGAGATGCACTGCAGTACTTAATGCAGCTGGTGGCCACAGCAGATACTGACGGTTACTTTTGATTTTAAACCCCCCCTTGTTCAGGGACACATTATTCAATTTCTGTTAGTCACATGTCTGTGGAACTTGTTCAGTTTATGTCTCAGTTGTTGAATCTTATGTTCATACAAATATTTACACATGTTAAGTTTGCTGAAAATAAACACAGTTGACAGTGAGAGGACGTTTCTTTTTTTGCTGAGTTTTTGTTTCTGACTCATATCGATACCACATAGGTTGTTGTCTAAATGAGAAGTTGTTTTTTAGGGTCAGTTGCTCTTTAACGTTGGCTTGGCGACCTAAGATCAATAGATACTATTAGGCAATGCAGTTGGTAACTACCATGTACCAAATGGTGTCTTGTAGTGGTGCTAGGTTTTAAATTAATCCCAAAGAAGCAAAAGTAATTCATAGGTTTTTACTGTGTAATTACCATTTTACCATGTCATTTATTGGTAAATAAATACCTGGCATACCTGGATTGGTGGTTTTCTAACCAAGCCCTCTTTCTGTTATTTTTCTCTCTCTCTCTCTCACTCTGCAGTCATGGGATATTTTCTTCCGGAATGCCAACGCGGGGGCGCCACCAGGCGCAGCCTATCAGAGCCCTCCTCCTCTGGGTGGTGCTGCTCTGGGATTGGCTAACGCCCAGGCGATGGTCGGGGTGCAACCTAACGTGGAGAAGCTGGTGGAGGACCATCTGGCTGTACAGTCGCTTGTACGAGCATACCAGGTACTGTACACACACACACACACACTGACACACTGAGTGTAATACCTGTGTTTAGGAGGTTCCTTTGAATACACACACACACTTATGCACCTTATATTATTCACACACACACACACACACACACACACACACACACACACACTGAGTGTCATTGCACTGTATGTGTCTAGGTGCGGGGGCACCACATAGCCAAGCTGGACCCTCTGGACATCAGTGTTGTAGACTTTGATGAGGCCCCAGTAATGGTGGGCTTGAAAAAAGTTGGTGAGAAACGTGCGCCCGCCTGCCTCGCCTCGCTGCCGTGTGTGTGCCAACTCTGATTAAGCTACTCATTTTTTTAACCTTTCTGATTGATTGTCTTACTTTCTTCTTCCTCTGTTCTCCCTTCGTTTATTCTTTATCTTTTTCCCTTTTTTGCTTTCTGGATTTATTTTGTCTTTCACCTCTTTTTGATTTTTCTTTCCCCCCCTCTGCTATCTTTTGCGGTTTCGTTTATTTTTCATATTTGAATTTGTCCCCTCCCTTCTTCCGAACTTGCCCCCTGCCCCCCTGTAGATTCGGGGTCACCACGTGGCACAGCTGGACCCTCTGGGCATCATGGCTGCCATCGACCCAGGCCCTCCCCCCTCTGACATCATCACCTCCAATGACAAACTGGGTGAGGAGAGGAGGGGAAGGGTTAAGGGGTAATTGAGACTGACAGGTTTTAGGCCTTAAATATAGTCTGTCTACATACTGTATCTAACCCTAACCCACACCCCTATCCTCACCCTCCACATGGTTTAACCCACCTGTCACCAGCCTGTCACCCAACTATGTAATTTCCTTAGCGTGTACTATAGCACACATGCTGCTTCGTCTAGCAGTATAGTAAACTATATATGTGTCTGTGCTAGTGTTGCATATTCCATGGGTAAATATTGCATGCCGCCATTTTGTTTCATTCATTCTCACTCACATTTAGGGCACAAAGTCAGATTGTCGCACTGTTAAACCATGGGATCTAGTTATGTCTCCAGTAGGGATGCACAATATATCGGTGAACATATCAGAATCAGCCGATATTAGCTAAAAATGCCAACATCGGTATCGGCCCGATGTCTAGTATAACGCCGATGTGCAAAACCGATGTCAAAGCTGACGTGCATACCAATATAACGTAGGTAGATGACGTAATGACGCACGTAAAATGTTGCACTACACGTGCAACACAGCATTCCTAACCTAGCCCACAATGTCTGCTGTGTGGATCGAGCAGTCAACAAGTCGAGCAGTCATTTGAAAGAGTAAGAAAATTTCAGCGAGACAACTCAAAGGCGAAATCCATTATTGCCAAGATAATGGGATTCATTGCCCTTGACAATCAACCGTTCTCTGTCGTGGGTGATGTTGGCTTTCGCCGACCGGTCAAGCACCGGTACACGTTGCCCTACCAGAGTTACACAGTAATAGCGTCACTGCTATTAGCTTCACGACATACTATGGAAGGCCGTTTGGGTCAATGTTGTGTGTTCTGAATTTGCATGTGCAAGCCAAGCGCCACCACTACTATCAGTAGCACTGTCAAAGCTGTACAAAAAAGTCTGCAAACAAGCAAACACCAGTCACGAATGATGTATTTACAATACCGGGTTGGTAATAAAGCATTATTTGTTCAACTGCAACTGGTGCTTTAGCCTGGTACCTAGCTAGCACCAATACAACCAACCTGAAAACAATGACCAGTAGAAACTGCAGTCATTTTCATTTTTCTTAGCAATGATTTAGGAATCCTTGTGAGTAAATATTAGCAAGGTAGCCACTTGTTGTTCACCTATTGAAATTGAACTTCAGTTCATGAAAATAAATAGCTAGCCAGCTACTTAACCCTGTTGCCCAAAGCTAACGTTATAAGCAGCCAGCTAGCTTCATCTGGCTAGTCAAGCTCGATCGGACCGGGTACCCCAGGTAATCTTAGGTTTTATTTTATACAGTCGGGAGGAACTACTGAATATAAAAGCAACGTCAACTCACCATCATTACGACCAGGAAAACGACTTTCCTGAAGCGGATCCTCTGTTTTGCCCACCACCCAGGACAATGGAGTGGATCCCAGCCGGCGAACCAAGACAACGACGCTGTAAAAGAGGCAGACGAAGCGGTCTTCTGGTCAGGCTCTGGAGACGGGCACGTCGCGCACCGTTCCCGAGCATACTACTCGCCAATGTCCAGTCTCTTGACAACAAGGTTGATGAAATCCGAGCAAGGGTAGCATTCCAGAGGGACATAAGAGACTGTAACGTTCTTTGCTTCACGGAAACATGGCTCACTCAAGACACGCTATCGGAGTTGGTACAGCCAGCTGGTTTCTTCACGCATCGCGCCGACAGAAACAAGCATCTTTCTGGTAAGAAGAGGGGCGGTAAGAAGAGGAACTCAAGTCCTTCTGTTCACCTGATTTAGAATTCCTCACAACCAAATGTGGAACGCATTATCTACCAAGAGAATTCTCATCGATCATAATCACAGCCGCATATATTCCCCCCCAAGCAGACACATCGATGGCCCTGAATTAACTTTATTTGACTCTATGTAAACTGGAAACCACATATCCTGAGGCTGCATTCATTGTAGCTAGGGATTTTAACAAGGCTAAACTAAAAACAAGACTCCCTAAATTCTATCAGCATATCGATTGTGCTACCAGGGCTGGTAAAACCCTGGATCATTGTTATTTTAACTTCCGTGACGCATATAAGGCCCTCCCCCGCCCTCCGTTCGTTAAAAGCTGACCACGACTCCATTTTGTTGCTCCCTGCCTATAGACAGAGACTAAAACAGGAAGCTCCCACGCTCTGGTCTGTTCAACGCTGGTCCGACCAATCTGATTCCACGCTTCAAGATTGCGTCGATCACGTGGATTGGGCTATGTTCCGCATTGCGTCAAACAACAACATTGACGAATACGCTGATTCGGTGAGTGAGTTTATTAGCAAGTGCATCGGGGATGTCGTAACCACAGCAACTATTATAACATTCCCCAACCAGAAACCGTGGATTGATGGCAGCATTCGCGCGAAACTGAAAAAACACTGCTTTTAACAAAGGCAAGGTGACCGGAAACATGACCGATTACAAACAGTGTAGCTAATCCCTCCGCAAGGCAATCAAACAAGTTAAAGCGTCAGTATAGAGACAAAGTAGAGTCGCAATTCAACGGCTCAGACACGAGGTATGTGGCAGGGTCTGCAGTCAATCACGGATTACAAAAGGAAAACCAGCCCGGTCGCAGACCAGGATGTCTTGCTCCCAGACAGACTAAACAACTTCTTTGCTCGCTTTGAGGACAATACAGTGCCACTGACACGGCCCGCTACCAAAACCTGTGGACTCTCCTTCACTGCAGCTGACATGACTAAAACACTTAAACGTGTTAACCCTCGCAAGGCTGCAGGCCCAGACGGCATCCCCAGCCACGTCCTCAGAGCATGCGCAGACCAGCTGGCTGGTGTGTTTACAGACATATTCAATCAATCCTTATCCCAGTCTGCTGTTCCAACATGCTTCAAGAGGGCCACCATTATTCCTGTTCCCAAGAAAGCTAAGGTAACTGAGCTAAAAGACTACCGTCCTGTAGCACTCACTTCCGTCATCATGAAGTGCTTTGAGAGACTACTCAAGGACCATATCACCTCCACCCTACCTGACACCCTAGACCCACTCCAATTTGCCTACTGCCCCAATAGGTCCACAGACGATGCAATCGCAACCCCACTGCACACTGCCCTAACCCATCTGGACAAGAGGAATACCTATGTGAGAATGCTGTTCATCGACTACTGCTCAGCATTTAACACCATAGTACCCTCCAAACTCGTTATCAAGCTCGAGACCCTGGGTCTCGACCCCGCCCTGTGCATCTGGGTACTGGACTTCCTGACGGGCCGCTCCCAGGTGGTGAGGGTAGGTAACTACATCTCCACCCCGTTGATCCTCAACACTAGGTCCCCACAAGGGTGCGTTCTGAGCCCTCTCCTGTACTCCCATGACTGCGTGGCCATGCACGCCTCCAACTCAATCATCAAGTTTGCAGATGACACTACAGTGGCAGGCTTGATTACAAACAATGACGAGATGGCCTACAGGGAGGAGGTGAGGGCCCTCGGAGTGTGGTGTCAGGAAAATAACCTCACGCTCAACGTCAACAAAACAAAGGAGATGATCGTGGACTTCAGGAAACAGCAGAAGGAGCACCCCCCTATCCACATCGATGGGACAATAGTGGAGAGGGTAGTAAGTTTTAAGTTCCTCGGCGTACACATCACGGACAAACTGAATTGGTCCACCCACACAGACAGTGTGGTGAAGAAGGCACAGCAGCGCCTCTTCAACCTCAGGAGGCTGAAGAAATCCGGCTTGTCACCAAAAGCACTCACAAACTTTTACAGATGCACAATCGAGAGCATCCTGTCGGGCTGTATCACCGCCTGGTACGGCAACTGCTTCGCCCACAACCGTAAGGCTCTCCAGGGGGTAGTGAGGTCTGCACAACGCATCACTGGGGGCAAACTACCTGTCCTCCAGGACACCTACACCACCCGATGACACAGGAAGGCCATAAAAATCATCAAGGACAACAACCACCCGAGCCACTGCCTGTTCACCCCGCTATCATCCAGAAGGCGAAGTCAGTACAGGTGCATCAAAGCAGGGACCGAGAGACTGAAAAACAGCTTCTCTCTCAAGGCCATCAGACTGTTGCCATCAGACCACCACTAACATTGAGTGGCTGCTGCCAACATACTGACTCAACTCCAGCCACTTTAATAATGGAAAAATGTATGTAAAAAATGTATCACTAGCCACTTTAAACAATACGACTTAATATAATGTTTACATACCCTACATTACTCATCTCATATGTATATACTGTACTCGATATCATCTTGCCTATGCCGTTCTGTACCATCGCTCATTAATATATTTTTATGTACATATTCTTCATCCCTTTACACTTGTGTGTATAAGGTAGTTGTTGTGAAATTGTTAGGTTAGATTACTCGTTGTTTTCGCTACACTCACATTAACATCTGCTAACCATGTGTATTTGACAAGTAAAATTTGATTTGATGTGTTGTGAAGCTAGCCACAATAAGGATTAGGCACAACAGTGGAATTTGCGGTTTGTCTTCAAAATAAAAGTACCTCTTTGAAAGTGATGCAGAAGGTTACAATAGTGGACTCATGCCATATTTAGACTAGATAATGCTAGGTAAGGTTTGAATGTGAAGCAAGGAAATGGGGTTTCAGTCTACTTGGTGACACCCACAGAAGAGTTTACGCCAATATTAGCTTTGTAGTTCTTATCGCGGGACTGTGAAATCACCTCCCCAGTCAGCCTATTGTGTGTATTGACATTCATATTGCACTGTACAGCTTTACCTAACGATTGGGGATCAATGAATTGGGGTATCAGTCTACTCTATACCCAATATATTTTTCCCAATGCCCTCCTCAGAGTTATCAGACTCCAAAACATCCACGCAGTATTGTTTTTCCTCGGGAATGGGGTTCAATGCACAGTTGTTTCAGAGTCCCGCAATAAGAGCTACGATGCTAATGTTCTCTTGGTGTCATTGAATAGACTGATATGTCATTGATCCACAATCCATAGGTAAGGCTGTACAGTGAAATAAGTATGCCCCCAATGCAATTCTAAAGTATAATACATCCAGTGTGATTAATAACAGATTTTTGTCAAATTAAGAAATTATAATTTTTTGTGGATTTTATATAACAACCTTGTTTAGCATGATCTATTCAATTATGGCATAATTCTACTATTTGTATTAATTTGCATCACTGTTAATGACATACTTTTATTTTGAAGGCTAACCGCAAATTCCACTATTGTGGCTTATCCTTATTGTGGCCTGCTTCACATAGATGGGTCCGACCACCATTAATCAAATAAGAACTGTCTTATAAATTAGGGTTATTTTAGATGACACCTAGCTATATAGTTAGCTAGCTAACTATTGCTACTGAAACAGATTATGTCATTTTGCTATGTTTTTGGGGAAGAACTTTGTTTGCATCAATGAGCTAGCTAGCTTTTTTTATGACCAGCACTGTAGGTGCGCGAGACAACTTTACCAGCATCATAGCATACGTATCGATACATCGTTGTGACATATGAAATACGAGTGATAGTGTAATCAATGTGTAATAACTACGTTAAAAAAATGATGAACACGTTAAATTATTATGTGACGTGCAGTCATATTCAGGTCCTGATTGGTCAACAAGCTTATTTGACACGGCATCCAAACGACATTCTATAGTATGAGAAATCCTGGTTGAGAATGAAACGACTGAACAAATGAACAACAAAACAGCACAGCAAGTACGTGAAAGAAATAGGTTTTGATTATATTTTACTGGTAATGGGGACATGCCAACAAAATAACTATTTGGTCTGTGTGTGTGTGTGTGTGTGTGTGTGTGTGTGTGTGTGTGTGTGCGCGTGTGCACGCGTGTGTGTGTGTAACCTTTATTTAACTAGGCAAGTCAGTTAAGAACAAATTCTTATTTACAATGATGGCCTACCCCGACCAAACCCGGACGACGCTGGGCCAATTGTGCTCCACCCTATTGGACTCCCAGTCACTTCTCTTCTGCACTCTTAGAAAAAGGGTTCTTTGACTGTCCATAGGATAACTCATTTTAGATCTCTTTTGGGTTCCATGTAGAACCCTCTGTGTAATGGGTTCTACATGAATCTCAACAGGGTTCTACCTGGAACGGAAAAGGGTTCTTCAAAGGCTTATCCTTTGGTTCTGTGTGACTCAAACTGGTATTGTTGAGCTTCAGTAGTGTGTCTGACTGGCTGACTGACTGGCTGTCACTTTTAGCTGATGTCAACAGGGCAATATCCGGGTTTGTGTGTGGGTTTGAGAGACATATGTGGGTGTGCACCAGAATATGTGTGTGTGTTTGTGTTCGTGCGTGCGTGTGTGTGTGTGTCACCAACCTCTTTGTGTGTACGTTCCACTAACCCATATGTGTGTGTCTCTCTCTGTGTCCCCCAGACCTCTCTGGGTATAAAGAGCGCCTGTATGATCTTACTGCTGAAGGTATGGACACAGCCCCTAGACTACAATATACAGGATCCTCTACTTCCTTTTTAGCTCTGCTACAGCTCTGCTGCTGCTGCGGCCTGGTTCCAAACCCATACCATGGCCCTGTCTCTATGTACTTGCCCCTAAGACAACACTCTCAGATGGAGAAGCAAGGGCCGAGGGATCAGGTCACAGTATTGGTTTTCGAACTGGACCTAAGGATTTCTCTGTAGCTTTCAGGTGATGTTTCCCAAGTCCCACTGATGAGTGATGGTAGGATAGTTCCCTAGTTTTTATCTCTTCTTTCATCTCTCGGTTGCTCTGTGTGCAGTTTATTGTCGAAGTAAAGTAGTCCCAAGTTTCTTTTCCTGAAGTAATCACGATTAATAGCATTGGGCCAATAGTCGAAAGGTTGCTGGTTCGAATCTCTAAGCCGGCTAGGTGAAAAATCTGTCCATGTGCCCTTGAGTAAGGCACGAAACCCTAATTGCTCTTTTAAATCGCTTTGGATTAGAGCGTCTGCTAAATGACTAAAATGTAAATGTGTGTCCTCAGGGTCAGTGAGAAGGTTGTGTAGTCTCTCCGGCTGCCTCAACTCTTTCACTTGATTAGATTTAATCTGCTTGGCTGGATTCCCACCAGTCTCTAGTAAGACAAGTGACAGAGTGTTAGAGAATACTGCCTTGTTGAATTTTTATTAACACAAGGTCACAATAGTGTGTGCGCGTGTGTGTGTTGTGAGTGAGTGCGCTGGGTGATAGTGTGTGTTTTATTAGGTCAAATCCTGTTAAGTAACCCAGTGAGCTGGCTGACTGAACCTGAACCTCAGATCCAGTGGCGCCTTGCCAACCTGTTGCTGGCACACGCACACATACTGTTTGGCCCTAGGGGGAGCCCAGCTGGGGGGGGGGGTGAGAGAGAAAGAGACTGAGCATTACTGTGTACACGTGCACATGTGTGTCTGTCGACATTCTGGGCTGTGCCGAGTCAATTCATTGAGGTTTGGACTGTTACTCGTACACCTACTAGGAAATCACACACACGCACCTACACGCTATAAGATTCCTTCTGTAATAAAACGTGTATTATACATGTATTGGCTAAAAGTATAGACTTTGACCTATAGTCGTTCTGTTAAAGTAACTGTCCAGTGAAAATGTATCTTCTACAAAATAATATTCTGTTAACTCATACCCAAATAATGTTGTTGACTCATCCTATACTCGCATTTGTGGCCAAGGCATAAATAATACAAAATAAAAAAAACATTTCAAAAACCCCACCTCAAACTTGTATCTCAAACAGACCGTTTCAAAAATAGCTGCTATTTCCTAATAGAACATGCTGTCATGTTGGCTCATTGGCTGAGCTGGCCAATCAGCGGTCTACTCGCGTGAATATTTTTAATGGCGTGTATATGCCTACACCATTCTGTTGTTAGGGTTACGCAGTTCGCCCACACCCTTCAAACACCTAAATGCTGCTTTTGGAAGGAAAACTATTTCAATCATATTGTAAATAACCATAGGTCATAGGTCATAGAAATCTGGAAACACTGGACAGTTACTTTAACATAACAGAAACAGCTGTTTAGATCATCAGTGCAGCACTGATGCTAGCGATGCTCCTAGGCTTTACACACTCAAGCATTACAGACATACAGTGTCTTCAGAAAGTATTCACACCCCTTGAACTTTTTCCACATTTTGTTGTGTTACACGTTGGGATTAAAATGGATTTAATTGTAATTTTGTGTTAACGATCTACACAAAATAATCTGTATTGTCAAAGTGGAAGAAGAATTCTAACATTTGTAAAGAAAATTATGAAGAATAAAACACTAATATATCTTGATTACATAAGTATTCAACCCCTTGAGTCAATCAATACATGTTAGAATCACCTTGGCAGCGATTTCAGCTGTGAGTCTTTCTGGGTAAGAGCTTTCACACCTGGATTGTGCTATATTTGCACATCATTATTTAAACAATTCTTGAAGCGCTGTCAAGTTGGATGTTGATCATTGCTACACAGCTGATTTAAGTCAAAACTGTAAATACGACACTCAGGAATATTCAATGTTATCTTGGTAAGCAACTCCAGTGTATATTTGGCCTTGTGTTTTAGGTTATTGACCTGCTGAAAGGCGAATTTGTCTCCCAGAGTGGTACTTCGTGATGTGTTGTGTCCCTGAGTGGTTTCCTTTTCAACTGAGCACTATAAAGATATATGCGTTGGGTTTGTGCAGGGTTCCTCAAACTTGGTCCTCGGGACCACAAGGGGTGGATATTTTGTTTTTGTCCTAGTACTAAACAGCTGATTCAAATAATCAACTAATCATAAATATTTGATCATTTTAAACAGCTGTGTATTGTTATGGCAAAAACCAAAACGTGCACCCCTTGTGGTCCCGAGGACCGAGTTTGGGTAACGCTGTATGTAGTGACTGGTTGTATTGATACACCATCCAACGTGTATTTAATAACTTCACCATGCTCAAAGGGATATTCATTGTCTGCTTTTTAAATGCATTTCTACCCATCTACCAATAGGTGCCCTTCTTTTGTGAGGCCTTGAAAAACCTCACTGGTCTGTGGTTGAATTTGTGTTTGAAATTCACTGCTCGACTGGGGGACCTTACAGATAATTGGTATGAGTGGGGTACAGAGATGAGGTAGTCATTCAAAAATAATGTTAAACACTATTATTGCACACAGAGTGAGTCCATGCAATTTATTATGTGACTTGTTAAGCACATTTTACTCCTGAACCTATTTAGGCTTACAATAACAAAGGGGTTGAATACTTATTGACTCAAGACATTTCAGCTTTTCATTTTTAATTAATTGTGACCGACCGGTTCGATTCGATCTTATGTAGCAATCTTACATTGCATAAAAGTAGAGACTCAGAGCTTGTATTTACAGATGGCATACAAGTTTGTTATTAAGGCACATGAAAGTTTATGTTTCAGAAGGTATTTCTGCCAAAAAATGTGATAAAAAGTTTACGTTCCAATTCCTCTCCTGTGAAGTAGTGATGCGTGACATACAGTATGCCTCGTTTCCTGAAACGAGGCCCAATTTCTAAACTTTTTTATAAACATAATTCCACTTTGACATTATGGGCTATTGTGTGTAGGCCGGTGACACAAATTCGCAATTTAATCTATTTTAAATTCAGGCTGTAACACAACAAAATGTGAAAAAAGATATATGAGTACATTCTGAAGGCACTGTGAGACAGCCTTTCACGTTCACGCCATTCCCTGCCACCATTTTGTATTTGCATCATCACTTACCCCTTTGTTCCAGAAAAGGAATTGTTTTTGTCACCTCTCCATCTCTCCCCACCACCCCTCTTCATCTTACTGCAGACATTATTTCATCATCACCTCTTGCTGTTTCTTTTTCTCTCGCTCTACCTCTTCCTCTCTCATATGCTCTGTCTCTCCCGTCTATCTCGTGTAATGCAATAACCCTGTGGCCATCAAACTAACCAATCAATGCTGTGCTTTTTTGGATGTCTGTATAACTTTGATATTCAAATATAGAGTGAGTTTCATTCTGATGTTTAAATTAGCCTTCCTTCTGTATGCCCCCTCTCTCCCACTAATTCCCTCTCTTTATGCTTTTTTCCATCTCTCTCTCTCTTTCTCTAACTCTCTGATCACCTCTTCCTCTCTCCATTTGTCTATTATGTTTTTATACCCCCCCCCATCTACATGGTAACAATGGCAGAGTTCTATGGTCTGGATGAGTCCGACCTGGACAAGGTGTTCCGGCTCCCCACCACAACCTTTATAGGGGGCAGCGAGAGCACTCTGCCCCTCCGAGAGATCATACAGCGCCTCGAGGTAGATCTGACACATTGCACACACTCACTGCTTGCAACAAAAACTCCCCACACACACAGACGCACTGACCTCTCCTCTCCTCTAGATGGCGTACTGTCAGTCCATTGGTGTAGAGTTCATGTTCATTAATGACCTGGAGCAGTGCCAGTGGATCAGACAGAAGTTTGAGAGGCCAGGCATCATGCAGTTCACCCTGGAGGAGAAGAGGACCCTGCTAGCCAGAATGGTTCGATCCACCAGGTCTGTCTGTACACCGGTTTCACATAAAAAAAAATAGTGTGTGCATATTTACCTATTGTTCAGGTTACAAAAAATGTCACAAAGAATAAAAGGAATTCCTTTACGCTGTTGTATGCTCCCGCAGTTTATTGCATAAGCATATTGCTATTACCACATTTCTTGTGCTATGATATGTTTAGTGTGATGCACATAGCTGGACAACATACTACACTTCCACACCTCATCCGCAGATGGCAGCAACAACCGGTTTAAGTGATGTGCTCTGCCAGGAAGCCTTACATTTGACATTTTAGTCATTTAGCAGACGCTCTTATCCAGAACCACTTACAGTTAATGCCTTCATCTTAAAAACCTCTTAAGGATCGTACCCTTTTTTTACATTTTCGCCTAAAATGACTTACCCAAATCTAACTGCCTGTAGCTCAGGACCTGAAGCAAGTATATGCATATTCTTGATACCATTTGAAGGAAAGCAATTTGAAGTTTGTGGAAATGTGAAATAAATGTAGAAGAATATGACACATTAGATCTGGTAAAAGATAATCCAAACAAAAAAAAACATGCGTTTCCTATTTGTTATTCTTTTCATAATCTTTGAAATGCAAGAGAAAGGCCATGATATAATATTGGAGTTTAGATGCAATTTAGATTAGCAGTGTATGTGCAAAGTTTCAGATTGATTCAGTGAAGCATTGCAATACTGCACAAAAAGTCTGCCCAAATGTGCCGAATTAGTAAATTGATACATTTTCAAGTACATAACTATAGAGAACATACAAAAATGATATGGTAATAAATAATTTAAGTTTGCACACTCCCAGGAAGGTCATACATGATGGAAATTAGCTTCCCTATAGAAAAGACACTAACCTTCACACATCTAGATGGCCGGTCGGGATGGGTGTGGGGCCAGAAACAGCAGGGGTTCAAACTTTAGAACTCAGTTAATCAAACAAAGCTATGCTACATTTTATCTCTGGAACCCTCAGGATGACAAATCAGAGCAAGATTACTGAATGTAAATGCATTGTTTATCTTCAGAGGTGCAAGTGTTACTTCACAAAAGCCTTCATAATTACTCAAGTGTCCTCCTCTCAGTGAGAGAGGACCGAAGCCTCTCAGACAGCCTTTGTTTGTTTCTTTGTGTTAGTTACCTCTTTAGTTGGGCATGCCTTTTTGTAGGTTGGTTTTTGTACATATATTTATTTTGTCACCATGAACATGAATAACCTTCTTGGGCTGGCCGACCAAGAGGTTAAGACGGAGCTGGCCCTGAACTCGGTAAGTTTGCTATCTCCTGGGTACATGTACATACAACATGGTCCGGACACTTCTACGTTCACACTAAAGCACACACCTAGTCAGGTCACAGAACAATTAGGCAAGCCTAGGTCCCCTAGACAAAGTGAGGATAGTGTAACAGAAGGTTGTCTAATCGATTCCGTAACACTAACACCTATCAAATCCTCTCAGATCTCCTCAACAGTGCGAAAGGGCTATTTGAAATCGGGAATAGGGTTAATTTCTGGACTTGGTGACATAGATTTAACTTCCTGTTTAACTTCCTGTTTCCTGTTGGCAAGGTTTGAGGAGTTCCTGCAGAGGAAATGGTCATCAGAGAAGCGTTTTGGCCTGGAGGGCTGTGAGTCTCTCATCCCGGCCCTGAAGACCATCATCGACAAGTCCAGCATGAACGGAGTGGAGAGCATCATCATGGGCATGCCTCACAGGTACTGTTACCACAGAAACACCAATCACAGGCTGCCCCACAGGCAGCTTGTTCATGGAAACACCAATCATAGGCCCCCCTACAGGTACAGTTACCACATGCACACCAATCACAAGCTGCCCCATGCGTAGCTGAAAGTTGTTCTCACTCTCTCCACCCTTCTCTCTCGCTCTATCTCTCCAGGGGGAGATTGAATGTGTTGGCTAATGTGATCCGTAAGGAGCTGGATCAGATCTTCTGTCAGTTTGACTCCAAGCTTGAGGCTGCTGATGAGGTAAATCCTACAGCTAGCAGAGAGCAGGGTCCTGTTCATTAACCACCAAACGGGGAAAGAAATAACTGAAGCAGGGAGGGACTACCTGGATTTGTCCAATAAGAAACACAGATTTTCATTTTCTGTCGCAAAAAAAATGTCAAATGTTGTCGATTGCGCACCCTAAAGATCACAACTCTGGTAACACAATATGGAAAGTGAATAACATTTTAAAAAATCTTCCATATAAGAAGCTAAAGAAAATGAAGAAGTTATACTCTTACAATTCACCTGCCCTCTCTCCCCCCCTCAGGGTTCTGGAGATGTGAAGTACCACTTGGGGATGTGGCACCGGAGGATCAACCGGGTCACTGATAGGAACATCACACTGTCACTCATGGCTAACCCTTCCCACCTGGAGGCTGTGGACCCCGTGGTGCAGGGCAAGACCAAGGCTGAGCAGTTCTACTGCGGGGACACAGAAGGCAACAGGGTAAGTACACACACACACAGGCAGACAGACAGACAGACTGTGTATGTATTTGTATGTTTTTTGGTTTCTGTCTGTCTGTGTGTGTTTGTGTGTGTATTTATATTTCTGTTTGTGTGTGTGTTCCAGGTGATGTCCATCCTGCTCCATGGTGATGCAGCGTTTGCAGGCCAGGGGGTTGTCTATGAGACCTTCCACCTCTCTGACCTGCCCTCCTACACCACACATGGCACTATTCATGTGGTGGTCAACAACCAGGTGACACATGCACGTGCGCGTAGGCACACATGCATGCACACACACACACCCTTCCATTAATTTAACTTCCCTCTTTTCTCTCTCCCTCCCTGTAGATTGGTTTCACCACCGACCCCAGGGTGGCGAGGTCATCCTCTTACCCTACAGATGTGGCCAAGGTGGTCAACGCCCCCATCTTCCATGTCAACGCTGACGACCCCGAGGCTGTCATGTACGTGTGTAATGTCGCCGCCGAGTGGAGGGCAACCTTTCACAAGGACGTAGTCGTCGACCTGGTGAGTGTGTGTTTTCTGACCAGGGTGGTGTTCATTAGGCATGAAACAGAGGAAAACAGACTGAAACAGGGAGGGACTACTAAAAAATGGTGTGAAAACATTTGTGACCAATTAGAAACTTGTCCAATAAGAAACATGTATGTGTTTCCTGATCAGGTGTTTGTAATGGTCATAATGAGATGATAATTATAATAGGGTTATTAAGCAGACACCTTTAGTGACTTACCGAACAGTCATCATTGACACTTTTTATAAATAAAGGGACTAATGTGTGACATCAGGGGGGGGAGGAGGAAGGCTTTATGTACATTTAAATATGATTTTCTTGCAACTTCACATGTGTATTTACAGGAATAAGAGTCTAGATAGGCAAAATGAGACCATAACTCCGAGCAACAACAAAACATCTACATATCATTCAAAATGTCACATGAAACATGGACACTGCATTTTTCTTTGCAATGCCTAGTAGCAGGTCTGTTTGTGTTTTAGTCACCTTCTCTAACATGTATAGCCATGCTAAACATTCCAGAAGAATGCATTTCTGTATATTTGTATAGTTTATATAATTTAATGCAATAATATGGCCTCTGTCAACAAATCATTGACAATAATAATAACCAATAATGAAATCATTAAACTCTTTGTGTGTGTGTGTGTGTGTGTGTGTGTGTGTGTGTGTGTGTGTGTGTGTGTGTGTGTGTGTGTGTGTGTGTGTGTGTGTGTGTGTGTGTGTGTGTGTGTGTGTGTGTGTGTGTGTGTGTGTGTGTGTGTGTGTGTGTGTGTGCGCGTGCGTGTGCATGCATGTGTGTGTGCGCATGCGTGTGTGTGTGTGAAAACTAGACGTCACATTCTTGCTTCCTCTGTCCTTGTTTCCTCCACTCCATGCACCTCCTCTAAAGTGGGAGGAACCTTCCCACCTCTCCCCCAATGTGTTTTGAGAGTGCTGTGAGGAATGGAGGAAACAAGGGGAGAATCTCAATTGCATTTCCTTCGTTCCTCACATCCTCTCCCCTTGTCTCCTTCTCAAAACCCATTGGACAAGAAGGTGACAGAGGAGGGACCTCTGACCTTCTCATCCAATGGGTTTTGAGATGGAGACGAAGAGAGAGGATGCAACGAATCAAGGAAATGCAATAGAAATTCTCCCAAGGACATAGGAAGCAAGTATTTGACAGCTATTAAAATGTTTTGACAGTGCCAGACTGACTGACTAGACACTTGTGGAGATCTGAGAGGGATTGATGGGTGGTGACATGGTGAGAGCTCCATCTTAACCTCTGATAGGCTTGGTGGAATTTTGGTGGTATTGCTTACACCTGTTCATTTCTCTCAGATCTCCACAAGTATCTAGGGGTAGGGGCTAGGGAGTGTTTCTGGACAGGACCCCACAACCCTTCGGGTGTGTAGTGGACCTACAGCACAACACTTGAGGCATTGGTTGGATGTTTAATTCCATTGCTATACACACACAGATTTTCACAGGTGTAAGCTGGACACACCCACAGCACCCTATCAGGCTGATCAGACAGGTCTGAGCAGCTGGAGACCTGCTGTAAAACAGGATATATTTACATGTCTACTATTCAAACCCTTCCTTCATTCAAATCAAATTTGATTTGTCACATGCGCCGAGTACAACAAGTGTAGACTTTACCTTATCCAACAGTGCAGTTCAAGAAGAGTTAAGAAAATATTTACCAAGTAGACTAAAATAAAAAGTAATTATAAAAAGTAACACAATAGGAATAACAATAACGAGGCTATATACAGGGGGCACCGGTACCGAGTCAGTGTGCGGGGGTACAGGTTAGTTGAGGTAATTTGTACATGTAGGTGGGGTGAAGGGACTATGCATAGATAATAAACATCAAGTAGCAGCAGTGTACAAAAGGAAGTGGGGGTGTCAATGTAAATTGTCCAGTGGTGATTTTATTAATTGTTCAGCAGTCTTATGGCTTGGGGGTAGAAGCTGTTGAGGAGTCTTTTGGTCCTAGACTTGGCGCTCCGGTACCGCTTGCCATAGCAGAGAAACTGACCATTTTATTGGCTTTCCTCAGACACCGCCATTGTATAGGTCCTGGATGGCAGGAAGATTGGCCCCAGTGGTGTACTGGGCTGTTCAAACTACCCACTGTAGCGCCTTACGGTCAGATGCCAAGCAGTTGCCACACCAGGCAGCAGTAGAATCTGGATCTGGGGACCCATGCCAAATCTTTTCAGTCTCCTGAGGGGGAAAAGGTTTTGTTGTGCCCTCTTCCCGACTGTCTTGGTATGTTTGGACCATGATAGTTCGTTGGTGATGTGGAGTTGAAACTCTCGACCCGCTCCACTACAGCCCCGTCAACGTTAATGAGGGCCTGTTCGGCCCGCCTTGTGCTGTAGTCCACGATCAGCTCCTTTGTCTTACTCACATTGAAGGAGAGGTTGTTGTCCTGGCACCACACTGCCAGTTCTCTGACCTCCTCCCTATAGGCCGTCTCATCGTTGTCGGTTATCAGGCCTACCACTGTTGTGTTGTCAGCTAACTTAATGATGGTGTTGGAGTTGTGTTTGACCACGCAGTCGTGGTGAACAGGGAATAGTAGGGGACTGAGTATACACCCCAGGGGGCCCCAGTGTTAAGGATCAGCATGGCAGATGTGTTGTTGCCTACCCTTACCACCTGGGGGTGGCCAGTCAGGAAGTCCAGGTTCCAGTTGCAGAGGGAGGTGTTTAGTCCCAGAGTCCTTAGCTTAGTGATGAGCTTTGTGGGCACTATGGTGTTGAACGCTGAGTAGTAGTCAATGAACAGCATTCTCACGTAAGTGTTCCTTTTGTCCAGGTGAGAAAGGGCAGTATGGAGTGCGATTGAGATTGCGTCATCTGTGGATCTGTTGTGGCGGTATGCAAATTGGAGTGGGTTTAGGGTTTGCCGGGAGGATGGTTGTTGATGTGAGCCTTGACCAGTCTTTAAAAGCACTTCATGGCTACCGACGTGAGTGCCACGGGGTTGTAATCATTTAGGCAGGTTACATTCGCTTCCCTGGGCACAGGTGCTATGGTGATCTGTTTGAAACATGTAGGTATTACAGACTCGGTCAAGGAGAGGTTGAAAATGTCAGTGAAGATACTTCACAGTTGGTCCGCGTTTGCTTTGAGTACACGTCCTGGTAATCCGTCTTGCTCAGCGGCTTTGTGAATGTCAACCTGTTTAAAGGTTTTGTTCACATTGGCTACCGAGAGCAATATCACACAGTCATCCAGAACAGCTGGTGCTCTCGTGCATGCTTCAGTGTTGCTCGCCTCGAAGCGAGCATAAAAGGCATTTAGCTCGTCTGGTCGGCTCGCGTCACTGGGCAGCTCGCATCTGTGTTTCCCTTTGTAATCCGTAATAGTTTTCAAGCCCTACCACATCCAACGAGCACCAGAGCCGGTGTAGTAGGATTCAATTTTAATCCTATATGGACGCTTTGCTTGTTTGATGTTTCGTCTGTGGGCATAACGGGATTTCATATAAGCGTCACTGTGGGGACGACGTCGTCGATGCACTTATTGATGAAGCTGATGACTGAGGTGGTGTACTCCTCAATGCCATTGGATGAATCCCGGAACATATTCCAGTCTGTGCTAGCAAAACAGTCCTGGGTGTAGCATCCGCATCATCTGACTTTTTCCATACTGAACGGTACTTCCTGCTTTTGTTTTTGCTTGTAAGCAGGAATCAGGAAGATAGAATTATGGTCAAATTTCCCAAATGGAGGGCGGGGGAAAGATTTGTATGCATCTCTGTGTGTGGAGTTTAAGGTGGTCTAGGATTTGTTTTTCTCTGGTTGCACAGGTGACATGCTGGTAAAAATTTGGTAAAACTGATTTAAGTTTGCCTGCATTAAAGTCCCAGGCCACTAGGAGCGCCACTTCTAGGTGAGCATTTTCTTCTTTGCTTATGGCCTTATAGAGTTGGTTGAGAGCGGTCTTAGTGCCAGCGGTTCTGTGGTGGTAAATAGACGGCTACGAATAATATAGATGAGAACTTTCTTGGTAGATAGTGTGGTCAACAGCTTATCATAAGGTACTCTACCTCAGGCGAGCAATACCTCGAGACTTCTTTAATATTAGACATCGCGCATCAGCTGTTATTGACAAATAGACACACACCCCCACCCCTCGTATTACCAGAGGTAGCGTCTCTGTTCTGCCGGTGCATTTAAAATAGCACTAGCTCTATATTGTTCTGAATGTAGTCATGTTTTTATTCCAGCTAGTTAGATGTACAACCAATGACTAACTATAGCTAGGGCATATCTCTAGTTTAGCAATAGATACTGTTGTTTTGACTGTATAGCATAATTTAATAAGATTACCAATGATTAGCTTGGTAGCTAGGATATATCAGTCAGCTAACTATTTACAATAACAGCAGTTCATTAATAAGTCAATACACACTCAATTATATGCAGAAATGTCGAAATCTTACCTTATTTTGGCACAGTGGCTTGGTATGGGCAGCTATTAATCAATGAATGAATAGAGTCATAGAATGGAGTTAGAAGGGTAACCTCCTACTTTGAAAGGACATGAAGTGTTGGCTGTGCACTTGACCAGGGATACCACATTTAACCCCACCCAAATTTGAACATCGAAATATCAAATTGTTTTTGAAACGAATTAACAAGCTGTTTTAACATTGCCGAGTGGTCAGTTTGAACTATTTAGCTATTTATCTTGACCACCGTAACAACAGACACCAAAGTGTTCTGTCAGTCCTCCAGATCAACATTAATTCCTGCACTTTGGCTGTTGTTAAATCACGTGCTCTTTATCACTTGACTGTCACTCCGACAAGATACATTCAGGGGGGGCATCCATGAATACAATGATTGTAGCAGCCCCAAACAGTTGTACACTACTAGAGATGCACACTGGTACCCTAGTTTATAGAAAGACCCATATATGTAGCCCATGCAGGAAACATGCCATAACGAGCTGATTTCTAATGTGTGTGTGTGCGTGTGCGTGTGTGTGTTACAGGTGTGTTACAGGCGTAACGGCCACAATGAGATGGACGAACCCATGTTCACCCAGCCTCTGATGTACAAGCAGATCAAGAAGCAGAAAGGAGTCCTACAGAAATACGCTGAGAAACTCATAGCAGAGGGAGCTGTCACCAGACAGGAGTATGAGGTAACATATTTTGCCATATACACTGAGTATGCCAAACATTAGGAACATTAGGAACATTCCTTCCTAATATTGAGTTGCAATCCCCCTTTTGACTTCTGAACAGACTAATTTCATCGGGGCATGGACTCTGCAAGGTGTCGAAAGTGTTCCACAGGGATGCTGGCCCATGTTGACCCCAATGCTTCCCGTAGTTGTGTCAAGTTGGCTGGATGTCCTTTGGGTGGTGGACCATTCTTGATACACACGGGAAACTGTTGACTGTGAAAAACCAAGCAGTTCCTGACACAGGCAGGTGCGCCTGGCACCTACTACCATGCCCCGTTCAAGCACTTAAATATTTTGTCTTGCCCATTCACCACCTGAATTGCACAAATACACAAACCATGTCTCAATTGTCTAAAGGGTTAAAAACAAGTGACATCAATAAGGGATCATAGCTTTCACCTGAATTCACCTGGGCAGTCTATGTCATGGAAAGAGCAGGTGTTCTTAATGTTATGTGCACTCAGTGTATACTATACACCATAGACTGCCCATATACATCATGTAGCATAAACAGTCCTTACAAACCTCTACTTACAGTATATATTATATTCTGTCCTCTGTCTTTATATGAAAGACTGTCCTTATACAGAATGTACTCGCTGATTGATATGAGGTACCAAAGTGTTGTTGTTGAGGATTACTTAATTTAACATGAAATGGATATTAACCCTCTCCCCTCTAGGAGGAGATTGCCAAGTATGACAAGATCTGCGAAGAGGCTCACGCTCGCTCCAAAGACGAGAAGATTCTACACATCAAACACTGGCTAGACTCACCCTGGCCCGGTCAGTGTGTGTGTGTGTGTGTGTGTGTGTGTGTGTGTGTGTGTGTGTGATAACCTCAGTTTTACAATATATTGTAAGTGCATACAGTATCAGTCAAAAGTTTGGACACACCTACACATTCAAGGGTTTTTCTTTATTTGTACTATTTTCTACATTGTAGAATAATAGTGAAGACATCAAAACTATGAAATAACACATGGAATCAGGTAGTAGCTAAAAAAGTGTTCAACAAATCAAAATACATTTACATTTTAGATTCTTCAAAGTATGCACCCTTTGCCTTGATGACAGCTTTGCACACTCTTGGAATTCTCTCAACCAGCTTCACCTGGAATGCTTTTCCAACAGTCTTGAAGGAGTTCCCACATATGCTGAGCACTTGTTGCCTGCTTTTCCTCTACTCTGCAGTTCAACTCATCCCAAACCATCTCAATTGGGTTGAGGTCAGGTGATTGTGGAGGCCAGGTTATCTGATGCAGCATTCCACTGATGCAGCACTTACTCAGCCTGGAGGTGTGTTTGGTCATTGTCCTGTTGAAAAACAAATGATAAGCGCAAACCAGTTGGGATGGCTTACTGCTGCAGAATGCTGTGGCAGCCATGTTGGTTAAGTGTGCCTAGAATTTTAAATAAATCACAGTGTCACCAGCAAAGCACCCCACACCATCACACCTCCTCCTACATGCTTCACGGTGGGCATTTCACATGTGGAGAACATCTGTTCACCTACTCTGCGTCTCACAAAGGTTGGAACCAAAAATCTCAAATTTGGACTCATCAGACCAAAGGACAGATTTCCACCGGTCTAATGTCCATTGCTTGTGTTTCTTGGTCCAAGCAAGTCTCTTCTTATTATTGGTGTCCTTTAGTAGTGGTTTCTTTGCAGCAATTCGACCATGAAGGCCTGATTTCACGCAATCTCCTCTGAACAGTTTATGTTGAGATGTGTCTGTTACTTGAACTCTGTGAAGCATTTATTTGGGCTGCAATTTCTGAGGCTGGTAACTCTAATGAACTTATCCTCTGCAGCAGAGCAGAGCTCTGGGTCTTCCTTTCCTGTGGCCGTCCTCATGAAAGCCAGTTTCATCATAGTGCTTGATGGTTTGTGCGACTGCACTTGAAGAAACTTCCAAAGTTCATGAAATGTTTCATATAGATTGACCTTCATGTCTTAAAGTAATGATGGACTGTTGTTTCTCCTTACTTATTTGAGCTGTTCCTGCCATAATATGGACTTGGTCTTTTACCAAATAGGGCTATCTTCTGTATACCACCCGTACCTTGTCACAACGCAACTGGTTGGCTCAAACGCATTAAGAAGGAAAGAAATTCCACAAATTAACTTTTAACAAGGCACACCTGTTAATTGAAATGCATTCCAGGTGACTACCTCATGAAGCTGGTTGAGAGAATGCCAAGAGTGTGCAAATCTGTCATCAAGGCAAAGGGTGGCTACTTTGAAGCATCTCAAATATAAAATATACATATACCGGTCAAAAGTTTTAGAACACCTACTCATTCAAGGGTTTTTCTTTATTTTTACTATTTTCTACATTGTAGAATAATAGTGAAGACATCAAAACTATGAAATAACACATATGGAATCATGTAGTAACCAAAAAAATGTCCAAACTTTTGACTGGTACTGTATTTGTGTGTGTGTGTGTTTTATTCTGTGTGTAAAGCATACACTAACAGTGTGTATTCTTTATCAATGTGTGTGTGAGTGTGTGTAGGTTTCTTCAACATGGATGGCCAGCCCAAGAGTATGACCAGTCCGTCTACAGGCCTGACTGAGGAGGAGCTGGGACACATAGGACACATTGCTTCATCTGTCCCTGTGGAAGACTTCACTATACATGGAGGTAGACAACCACGCACATACACTCAAACACACAAGTGCATGCACAAACCCATACACACACGTGTGGACACACACACTACCTGTTGAAGACAAGTACAGCGTAACCTATGTACATGCTCACATATCGTCATATGTGTGTGTGTCAGGCCTGAGTCGTATACTAAAGGGTCGTGCGGCGATGGTGGGCCAGCGTGTGTGTGACTGGGCTCTAGGAGAGTACATATCCTCATATGTGTGTGTGTGTGTGTGTGTGTGTGTGTGTGTGTGTGTGTGTGTGTGTGTGTGTGTGTGTGTGTGTGTGTGTGTGTGTGTGTGTGTGTGTGTGTGTGTGTGTGTCAGGCCTGAGTCGTATACTAAAGGGTCGTGCGGCGATGGTGGGCCAGCGTGTGTGTGACTGGGCGCTAGGAGAGTACATGGCCTTTGGCTCGCTGCTCAAGGAGGGAACACACATACGTCTCAGCGGACAGGACGTGGAGAGAGGAACCTTCAGGTACTACCGTCACCCTTACGACAGCCTCTGTCAATGTTAGGACTGTATGTTGTACTAAAGTCTCTTGTTTGACAGCGTTATGTGTTATTTGTCATTGCTGAATTATATATTTACGTTTTATTTGGAATTGTACACATTTGCTGCTAAATGCTGAATTGCAGCATACATCTGTAGGCCTACGTAATTAAGTAAATAAAATGCAATAAAACATGAACATATGAGACATTTGGAAAGTATTCAGACCCCTTGACTTTTTCAACATTTTGTGACGTTACAGCCTTATTCTAAAATGTATTACATCGTTTTTTCCCTCATCAATCTACACACAATACCACATAATGACAAAGGAAAAACAGGTTTTTAGACATTTTTTTAATGAATTTACCACATAACTGAATTTACCACAGATGGACTCCAATCATCTCAAGGATGATCAATGTAAACAGGATGCACCTGAGCTCAATTTCGAGTCTCATAGCAAAGGGTTTTCGCTTTGTCATTATGGGGTATTGTGTGTAGATTGATGAGGAAAAACATTAATTGAATACATTTTAGAATGAGGCTGTAACTTAACACAATGAGGAAAAAGTGAAGGGGTCTGAATACTTTCCGAATGCACTGTAGTATACAATATTACAGTTAAGCAGCATTAAGCAGTCTCACCAAGTAAGGCGTAGGGCTGTTGTAGTATCTGTCAGTCCGAGTAGGGGGAAGGTTCAGTTCAGTTTGTGACTGGATCGGGTAGATCTGACATGGCCTCTTGTCTGAGGCAGCCATTTGTTGTAATCCTGGGATTTTGCAAGCTTCTGGGCAAAGGATCTGCAGAGGTGGGTGTGGCGGGACTCCAAGGACTGCAAGCCCATATGTCACTGCATGCGGTCGTAGGATGTGTAGGTGGGGCTCATGATGATTTTGGTTGCACCTGTTGGATCTTCTCCAGTTGGTTGTGTTGGCAGGCTTTGAGACCTGGGAGACCTAGGTGCCATACTGAAGCGCTATTGTCACATATTGATGGTATAATAACTCTTATTTACTCTCTCTCTCCATGTCTCTCCCTCACCTCTTCTACCCACCCCTCTACCTCTCCCCTTCCCTCTCTTTTCTCTACCCATAACTCTCTATCTCTCTCCTTCTCCATCTCCCTCTATACAGTCACAGACACCATGTTCTCCATGACCAGAATGTAGATAAGAGGATCTGTATTCCCATGAACCACATCGCTCCTAACCAGGCTCCATACACTGTCTGTAACAGCTCTCTGTCAGAGTACGGAGTATTGGGTTAGTACACACACATACATACACACACACGTACATGTACGCAGACATGCGCACACACATGCAGATGCAGTCTATTATTTTGCTGTCTTTACGGTACATGCCACAGAATTATGAGGAGTTGTCTGTTTTTTTAGTTCCCTCATGCTTTCTGACCTGAACATCTCTCTCTCTCCTTTCCTCCCCCCTCTAGGTTTCGAACTGGGTTTTGCCATGGCTAGTCCCAATGCTCTGGTTCTGTGGGAGGCCCAGTTTGGGGACTTCCACAATACAGCCCAGTGTATCATAGACCAGTTCATCTGCCCAGGACAGGCCAAGTGGGTCAGACAGAACGGAATAGTCCTACTGCTACCCCATGGCATGGAAGGAATGGTAGGAACTACTGTCTGTCCGTCCATCCATCTGTGAGGCAGAGTATGTGAGTGTAAACCTGTGTGTGTGTGTGTGTGTGTGTGTGTGTTTACGTCTGTCTGCCTCAGTCTCTGAGAACAGAATAGCACTGCTGCTCCCACCACTTAAGCCATCTATAAGTCTGTCTTTGCTTTGAAGAACATTGTCTGTTCTCACAAATGGATGATAAACTACATGATCCTATACTCAGGGTCCAGAGCACTCGTCGGCCCGACCAGAGAGGTTCCTGCAGATGTGTAATGAAGACCCGGATGCATACCCTGTAAGTGTGTGTGTGGGTGTGTGTGGGTGTGGGTGCGTGTGTGTATGACCTGTCCCTTCTCTCATGCATAGAAATTCTCTGCTGAGGAGTTTGCTGTGCGTCAGCTGTATGACTGTAACTGGATCATAGTCAACTGCTCTACACCGGCTAACTACTTCCACGTCCTCCGCAGACAAATACTACAGCCCTTCAGGAAGCCTGTGAGTGCCACACACACACACATACATTCAGGTTTACAGAACCACGTCCTTCACATACACTCTACACACACACATCTCCTCTTTTTCCCTTATTTTCTCCCTCTCTCTTTCTCTCTGCCCTCCAGCTGATAGTCTTCACCCCCAAGTCTCTGCTGCGCCACCCTGACGCCAAGTCCAACTTTGACGACATGCTGCCAGGTGAGGGAGGGATGGAGGGAGATGAGGGAGGATTTAGGTTAGCAAGGCGAGGAGGTTGGAAGCTAGCTATGGTCATGATGGCTCCTTCTAATATCTGATGTACAGCACTGTCGTTAAGTTATTCGGTAGCAAAGCTATCTTAGCTAAGATATCTGGTGGAACGGGATGAGAAGAATTGTCTGAAGTGTCTGCTTGTCACCAGACCTGAGTTCAAATGGTATTTGCTTTCAATCAAATGCGCTGAGCGTTTGACTGAGCCTGAGCGGGGGTTGCACTTTGGGGACTATTACTGTGTGCTTGTGTGTGTGTGTGTGTGTTTCAGGTACCCACTTCCAGCGTCTGATCCCAGACAGTGGTCCTGTGTGTGAGAAGCCAGATGGGGTGAAGAGGATTGTGTTCTGTACTGGGAAGGTCTACTATGAACTGACCCGAGAACGCAAGAACAGAGGCATGGATAATACTGTGGCCATTGCACGCATAGAGCAGGTATACACTCGCATACACACACACACAGGTACAGTGCACACACACACACACACACTTCCAAACTCATCTCTCTCTCTCCTCCATCTATCTCTTTCTCCTCCAGCTCTCTCCCTTCCCGTTTGACCAGGTGAAGGTGGAGACAGATCGTTATCCCAACGCTGACCTGGTGTGGTGCCAGGAAGAGCATAAGAACCAGGGTTACTATGACTACGTCAAACCCCGCCTCCGCACCACCGTTGACCGCACCCGGCCCGTTTGGTACGACCAGCCTCCTTCGCTCACACCTGCTCACAGGGGAAGAAATCAATGAATAATTTGATTGAACCTGGTCAAAGAGTTGTGTTTTGTATTAAAAGTGTTCTCGCTTCTTTCTCATGTGTGTATGTGTGAATGTGTGTTTGTATATGTGTGTGTAGGTATGCTGGTCGTGGGCCAGCAGCAGCTCCAGCTACAGGGAACAAAGCAGCTCACCTGGTGGAGTTACAACGCTTCCTAGATACAGCTTTTAACCTGGATGCATTCACTGGGCAGTCCTAACATCCCTATGCCCTATACCCCTCAATCTCAACTCTGGACCTCAAAGCCAGTTCCACTGCATTTTTTCATTGTCCCCTCTAATCAGGGACTGATTTAGACCTGGGACATCAGGTGGGTGCAATTAATTATCTGGTAGAACAGAAAACCAGCAGGCTCCGGACCTCGTAGGGCAAGAGTTGAATACCCCTGACCTATACACCACACACTACCCTTACCTCACCTGCTGAAGTTACACTGCTTTTTAGTCAGGTTTTAACCTGGATGTATACACTTGAGTCTTAGTAGACTTATACCCTAGACTCTAACCCCAACACCCTTAATCCTACTCTTATCCCTAAACCAGCATACACTGGATAGTCTTAACACACTTACCCTGAACCCTCATTCAGTTTCTCTATAGTATTTATATATCAAGACACACTATGAACTATCTGCTATGAAAGACCTTAGATACAATGATACGCACACTGACTGACCATAGGTCCTCTTGCACTGTTGAGCAATATAGGGAAATGTCCATGCAGTTTGACAATGGATCCATTTTAAGAGGAATGTATTCAACCATACAAATGCCCTCCATTTTCCTCTCTCACTTTCTATCTCTCACTACTCATTCTCCATCTTTTCCATTCCTCTCTTCCTCTGTGTTTTAACCCTCTTTCATGTATTCTTCCCATTCATCATCTCTTTCATTCCCCTCTTATTCTTTCTCTCTTCTTGACCACTCACCTCCTTCTCTTTTCTCCTCCTCCCTACTTTTCCCTCTCTTTCACCTCCTGTGCCAAATGTAAACAAACTGTTGGGAGATGAGAAATCACTATTATATTATATAAAAACAGTGTATAAGCTTTGCTAGTAACTTATGAAGAGACAAGGTAAAAATGCCTACTGGTCTGGCGGGGATCTCTTTCGGACTAAGTAAAGAATTTATTTATTTTCGCATAGTGTTCTGTTTGTTCTTTAATCATTTATTCATTCAATAAAGACATTGTTGGTGTCATCGTGTGAGCCTTCAAATGCTTTTCAGGTATCTCATATCTTACATATTAATAACTTATTAATAACATATCTCGGGTGTGTCAGCAGTGCTCAGTTTATTTTACCAATAAATCAAATCAAATCAAATCAAGTTTATTTATAATAGCCCTTCGTACAGCAGTTGATATCTCAAAGTGCTGTACAGAAACCCAGCCTAAAACCCCAAACAGCAAACAATGCAGGTGTAGAAGCACCGTGGCTAGGAAAAACTCCCTAGAAAGGCCAAAACCTAGGAAGAAACCTAGAGAGGAACCAGGCTATGTGGGGTGGCCAGTCCTCTTCTGGCTGTGCCGGGTGGAGATTATAACAGAACATGGCCAAGATGTTCAAATGTTCATAAATGACCAGCATGGTCGAATAATAATAAGGCAGAACAGTTGAAACTGGAGCTGCAGCACGGCCAGGTGGACTGGGGACAGCAAGGAGTCATCATGTCAGGTAGTCCTGAGGCATGGTCCTAGGGCTCAGGTCCTCCGAGAGAGAGAAAGAGAGAATTAGAGAGAGCACACTTAAATTCACACAGGACACCGAATAGGACAGGAGAAGTACTCCAGATATAACAAACTGACCCTAGCCCCCCGACACATAAACTACTGCAGCATAAATACTGGAGGCTGAGACAGGAGGGGTCAGGAGACACTGTGGCCCCATCCGAGGACACCCACAGGGCCAAACAGGAAGGATATAACCCCACCCACTTTGACAAAGCACAGCCCCCACACCACTAGAGGGATATCTTCAACCACCAACTGAGACAAGGCTGAGTATAGCCCACAAAGATCTCCGCCACGGTACAACCCAAGGGGGGCGCTAACCCAGACAGGATGACCACATCAGTGAATCAACCCACTCAGGTGACGCACCCCCTCCAGGGACGGTATGAGAGAGTCCCAGTAAGCCAGTGACTCAGCCCCTGTAATAGGGTTAGAGGCAGAGAATCCCAGTGGAAAGAAGGGAACCGGCCAGGCAGAGACAGCAAGGGTGGTTCGTTGCTCCAGAGCCTTTCCGTTCACCTTCCCACTCCTGGGCCAGACTACACTCAATCATATGACCCACTGAAGAGATGAGTCTTCAGTAAGGACTTAAACATTGTGATGTCATCAAAACTCATTCCGATTAGCTGGGCCTGGCTCCCTGTGGGTGGGCCTGGCTCCAAAGTGGGTGGGCATTTGCTTCCCAGGCCATAGATTAGGGCCTAATGAATTTATTTCAATTGACTGATTTGCCCTAATGAACTGTAAACCAGTAAAATCTTTGAAATTGTTTAACGTTAGGTTTATATGTTTCTTCAGTACATACAGTACCAGTCAAAATTTGGACACACTCATTCAAGGGTTTTTTCTTTATTTTATTATTTTCTACATTGTAAAATAATAGTGATGACATCAAAACTATGAATTAACACATATGGAATCATGTAGTAACCCAAAAAGTGTTAAACAAATATATAAATATATTTTTTATTTTACATTCTTCAAAGTAGCCACCCTTTGCCTTGATGACAGCTTTGCACACCCTTGGAATTCTCTCAATCAGCTTAATCTGGAATGCTTTTCCAACACTCTTGAAGGAGTTCCCACATATGCTGAGCACTTGGCTGCTTTTCCTTCACTCTGCGGTCCAATTCATCCCAAACCATCTCAACTGGGTTGAGGTCGGGTGATTGTGGAGGCCAGGTCATCTGATGCAGCACTCCATCACTCTCCTTCTTGGTCAAATAGCCCTTACACAGCCTGGAGGTGTGTTGGGTCATTGTCCTGTTGAAAAACAAATGATACTCCCACTAAGCGCAAACCAGATGGGATGGCGTATCGCTGCAGACTGCTGTGGCAGCCATGCTGGTTAAGTGTGCCTTGAATTCTAAATAAATCACAGACAGTATCACCAGCAAAGCACCCCTACACCACCTCCTCCTCCATGCTTCACGGTGGGAACCACACACGAGGATGATCATCCATTCACCCTACTCTGCATCTCACAAATACATGCCGGTTGGAACCAAAAATCTCAAATTTGGAGTCATCAGACCAAAGGACAGATTTCTACCGGTCTAATGTCCATTGCTCGTGTCTCTTCTTGTTGATGTGCATTAGTAGTGGTTTCTTTGCAGCAATTCGACCATGAAGGCCTGATTCACACAGTCTCATCTGAACAGTTGATGTTGAGATGTGTCTGTTACTTGAACTCTGTGAAGAATTTATTTGGGCTGCAATTTCTGAGGCTGGTACTCCCTCTCTGGCCTCTAGGTCATCAGGTTGCTGATTATCTCGCACACCTGTCACCATCCTCTTGCACACCTGCGCCTCATGACACTCACCTGGACTCCATGACCTCCTTGATTATCTTTCCTATATCTGTCACTCCCCTTGGTTCTTTTCTCAGGTGTTATTGATTCATGTCGGTGCATTGTTTGTTTTTTCGTGTTCATTGTTTTTTATTTATTAAAACACTAACTCCCTGAACTTGCTTCCTGATTCTCAGCCCACTTGTTACAGCTGGTAACTCTAATGAACTTATCCTCTGCAGCAGAGGTAGTGGCGGTCCTCATGAGAGCCAGTTTCCTCATAGCGCTTGATGGTTTTTGCGACTGCACTTGAAATTTTCCAAATTGAGAAGGGGGATACCAAGTCAGTTGTACAACTGAATGCCTAAAACTGAAATGTGTCTAACGCATTTAACCCATCAGAGATCTACGGGGGACTGCCTTAATCAACATCCATGTCTTCGGCGCCTGGGGAACTGCCTTGCTCAGGGGCAGAACAATAGACTTTTACCTTGCCAGCTCGACGATTTGATCCACCAACCTTTCGGTTACTGGCCCAACGCTCTAACCACTAAGCGACCTGCCGCCCCTGACCTTCATATCTTAAAGTAACGATGGACTGTAATTTTTCTTTGCTTATTTGGCTGTTCTTGCCATAATATGGACTTGGTATTTTACAAAATAGGGCTATCTTCTGTATATCACCCCTACCTTGTCACAACACAACTGATTGGCTCAAATGCATTAAGAAGGAAAGAAATTCCACAAATTAACAGGCACACCTGTTAATTGAAATGCATTCCAGGTTACTGCCTCATGAAGCTGGTTGAGAAAATGCCAAGAGCGTGCAAAGCTGTCATCAAGGCAAAGGGTGGCTACTTTGAAGAATCTCAAATATACAATATATTTCAATTTGTTTAACACTTTTTTGGTTACTACATGATTCCATATGTGTTATGTCATAGTTTTGATGTCTTCACTTTTCTTCTACAATGTGGAAACAGTAAAAATAAAGAAAAACCCTTGAATGAGTAGGTGTGTCCTAACTTTTGACTGGTACTGTAAGTCACACAAATATTTGTTTCATTTAAAAGCCGTACTGATGCTGGTACAAAACTGTTAGTGGCTCTCTTGGTTTTAGGAGGTAATATTTGTACTGCATATTGATTGTTGAGTGGATGTGTTGGATCCAAAATTATTTCTTTACCCCTCTTACCAGTGAGGTCTCGGAGAGCCTTTTGGTTTCTCACTACAATCTTACCATTGACATGCACAACTTTCTCTAGGGTATTCTGACTTGCCCATGTGAGGGAGCCAAACCAGGCAACTAAACTAAATGTTAAGACAGGCTCAATAAACATCTGTAAATTGACTGTAAAACAGATTGATTAACACTCAGCCTTCTAAGTTTACACAGAAAGCACAGCCTGGAATGAGATTTTGATAACACTGTTGACTCCAAAATGTTGCTTATTATCCACTATGTGCCGAGCTACTTACAGTGCATTCGTAAAGTATTCAGACCCCTTCCCTTTTACACATTTTGTTATGTTACAGCCTTATTCTAAAATTGATAAAATAGTTGTTTTCCTTTATCAGTATACACACAATACCCCATAATGACAAAGCGAAAACAGGTTTTTAGAAATGTTAGCAAATTTATTAGAAATAAAAAACAGAAATACCTTATTTACATAAGTATTCAGACCCTTCCCTATGAGACTCAAAATTGAGCTCATGTGCATCCTGTTTCTGTTGATCATCTTTGAGATGTTTCTACAACTTGATTGGAGACCACCTGTGGTAAATTCAATTGATTGGACATGATTTGGAAAGGCACACACCTGTCTATGTAAGGTATCACAGTTAGCAGTGTATGTCAGAGCAAAAACCAAGCCATGGGGCCGAAGGAATTGTCCATAGAGCTTCGAGACAATTGTGTCGAGGCACAGATCTGGGGAAGGGTATCAAAAAATGTCTGCAGCATTGAAGGTCCACAAGAACACAGTGGCCTACCACATTCTTAAATGGATGAAGTTTGGAACCACCAAGACTCTTCCTAGAGCTGGCCGCCTGGCCAAACTGTGCACTCGATGGAGAAGGGCCTTGGCCAAGAACCCAATGGTCACTCTGATAGAGCTCCAGAGTTCCTCTATGGAGACCTTCCAGAAGGACAACCATATCTGCAGCACTCCACCAATCAAGTCTTTATGATAGAGTGTGCCAGATGGAAGCCACTCCTCAGTAAAAGGCACATGACAGCCCGCTTGGAGTTTGCCAAAAGGCACCTAAAGGACTCAGACCATGAGAAACCAGATTCTCTGGTCTGATGAAACCAAGATTTAACTATTTTGCCTGAATGCCAAGCGTCACATCTGGAGGAAACCTGGCACCACCCCTACGGTGAAGCATGGTGGTGGCAGCATCATGCTGTGGGGATGATTTTCAGCGGTAGGGACTGGGCGACTAGTCAGGATCCAGGGAAAGATGAACGGAGCAAAGTCAGAGAGATCCTTGATGAAAACCTGCTCCAGAGTGCTCAGGACCCAAATCTGTCATCAAGGCAAAGGGTGGCTACATTTAAGAATCTCATATATAAAATACAACCTGACTGGTGTAGCATATCAAGAAGCTGATTAAACAGCATGACAAGGTGTGCACCTTGTGCTGGGGACAATAAAAGGCCACCTTAAAATTTGCAGTTTTGTCACGCAAAAGTTTTGAGGGAGCGTGCCATTTGCATGCAGACTGCAGGAATGTCCATCAGAGCTGTTTCCAGATAATTTAATGTTAATTTCTCTACCATAAGCCGCTTCCAATGTGGTTTTAGAGAATTTGGCAGTACGTCCAACAGGACGTCCAACATTCTTCATCTGCGGGATTGTCTGAGACCAGACACTTGGACAGTTGATGAAACTGAGGACTATATCAGTCTGTAATAAAGCCCTTCTGTGGGGAAAACTCATTCTGATTGGCTGGGCCTGGCTCCCCAGTGACAGATTTACTTATATGAACTGTAACTCAGTACAATTATACAAATTGTTGCATGTTGCGTTTATATTTTTGTTCAGTATATATTTTGTTTGTTTGTCTTTGAAATAACACCAAAAATGAAGTCAGATTAATCCAGATTCATCTATATAATAAAGTTGTCACATTGACACTGAGAAGTGTTAAGAATATAACCAGAAGATAGCCAAAAGATGATGGCAATTGCATCAAAGAAGCAACTTTAGTTGAATGATGGCCTAATGCGCAGTTTATTTCCGAAGAATATAAATAGCCTATGTTAGTTTCAGAACGCATCTAGAAAGCTTCGCTGACTGAACGTGAAAGAGGAGCATTTCTGAAAATTAAAGTGAAATGTAGTCTTGGTTGATAGGGATTATTTCAAGCACGTCGCCTGTGTACATGACGTATAAAGCATTACATTGACTCACTTTTTTTCAATGCATACCTTTGATAATTTATCATTCCCACATTTAGCCAGGGGCTCAACTTTGGTTGCGTCCGCATGGTCCTAAAACACACCTTTGCCTCATTTTCATCCCATTCCAATGACACAACTGGGGGGGAATAATACAACATCACAACAACATGCAAGTTGGCTATGTGAGTAATCGTCAATTCCGCTCTTGAACAGAAGGTGGCAGTGAAATACAGTAATCCACAGGCCACGCGCTTCCTCATACTGCAGCGTACCATTTCCCATTTGTGCTGATCTGAAAACACAGAATATGAGACAAGGAAAGGATGGGCTATTAGGACACAGCATCTGTCTTTCATCAACATGTTTCTGAGCAGATGGAGCGGCTGTGTGTGCGTGTGAGTGAGTGAGTGTGTGTGCGCGTGAGTGAGTGTGTGTGTGTGTGTGTGTGTGTGTGTGCGCATGTGTGGGTGTCTACCTGTATGTGTGTGTGTGTGTGTGTGCAGTCAGAAAACACCAACACAGGTGTGTAGGGTCAGTAGGGCAGTCTGCGGCAGTGAGTGTAGAGAGGCAGAGAAACAGATGGCAGCTGTATCGGCTTACCTTCGGCATGTGGTCTGCAGATATGAGGAGGAAAACCAGGGACTACCCATGTGCTGGAGCAGGATATTGTGTGAGCAGTACTGTCTGTGTCTTTACATGCACAAATTGAGTGTGTGTGTGTACAGTGCATTTGGAAAGTATTCAGACCCCTTCCCTTTTTCCACATTTTGTTACGTTACAGCCATATTCTTAAATTAATTCAATTGTTTTGCTTTTCTCATCAAAAACTGAAATATTACATTTACATAAGTATTCAGACCCTTTACTCAGTATTTTGTTGAAGCACCTTTGGCAGCGATTACAGCCTTGAGTCTTCCTGGGTATGGCGCTGCAAGCTTGGCACACTTGTATTTGGGGAGTTTCTCCCATTCTTCTCTGCAGATCCTCTCAAGCTCTGCCAGGTTGGATGGGGAGCGTTTGCTGCACAGCTATTTTCAGGTCTCTCCAAAGATGTTCGATCGGGTTCATGTCCAGGCTCTCGCTGGGCCACTCTAGGACATTGAGACTTGTCCCGAAGCCACTCCTGCATTGTCTTGCCTGTGTGCTTAGGGTCATTGTCCTGTTGGAAGGTGAACATTTGCCCCAGTTTGAGGTCTCATGGCTTGATCTTTGCTCTGACATGCACTATCAACTGTGGGACTTTATATTGACAGGTGTGTGCCTTTCCAAATCATGTCCAATCAATAAGATGTACCGCATGTGGACTCCAATCAAGTTGTAGAAGCATCTCAAGGATGATCAATGGAAACAGGATGCATCTGAGCTCAAGTTCGAGTATCATAGGGAAGGGTCTGAATACTTATTTTTAATACATTTGCAAAAAAAATATAAAATACATTTTTTTCACTTTGTCATGAATGGGGTATTGTGTGTAGATTGATGAGGGAAAATGTTACTCTAATCCATTTTACAATAAGGCTGTTACGTAACAAAATAACAAAAAATATATAATTTTTACAGCTGTTTGAAGCTTGTGGACCAAAACCACTGTTTGAAGCTGACGGACCAAAAAAGTAACTTTGGTTTTGACCCACCAGCTTCAAACAGCTTTCAAGACGATGTTTGTTGTTATTTAAAATATATTTCACAGCAATTTAGATGGTATTATTCCCTACACTATTCACTGCTTGTTTTCTCACGTAAACTGAAATTTATGTGAGAACAGTGTAGAATCTTTGCAACCAGGAAATAACAGAGTGATTTTCACTAAATAACACAGCCACAAAATGATTTTGACAGCAGACTCCAGCGGAGAAATCAATAGGCAAATATCACAGCCAATCACAACACTGGCTGGTAAGTAATACTGTGAAACACTACCATTCCACTGATACACAACCATTCCCACATTTCTGAAAACCTGTTTTCACTTTGTCATTATGGGGCATTGTGTGTAGATTGATGAGGGAAAAATATATATTTAATCCATTTTCGAATAAGGCTGTAATGTAAAAACAATGTGGAAAAAGTCAAGGGGTCTGAATACTTTCCGAATGCACTGTATGTGTGTATTTATGTATGTAGGCTTACTCTTCCTGCCTTACTCTGTGTGTTTGTGTGTGTGTGTGTTATTGTGGGTCAGCCATTTCTGTGGAATGTTCCACCCTTGGCTAGAGAGGAGTCACCACAATGGAATGTACTGAGAAACCAGAAAAACACAACACTGACTAAAAAAGGCTAGAAAAGGAAGAAATACTTTGTGTGTGTGTCAATCTATTTGTAAAATAATGTTAGAGGGTTTAAGAGACAGAAGCTTAGCACAGGAGAAAGAGAAATGGAAAGAGAGAGAAAGAGAGAGAGAGAGAGAGGGGGAGACCGACTGCTCAAGAGCAGAGTTTTCCTTCTCTTTGTCTCGTCATCAGTTCCACCAATAGCAGTGCAGACAGACATCATCACATGCACCCAGTGGCATTCACACGCTCTCTCCTCCTTCTTTTCTCTTTTGTCCCCGCTTTTTCTCCCCCACCTCTCTCTTTCTCTCTCTCTCCTCCCTCTCCTCTCCCTCCCTCCATCTCTTCTCTGCTTAGAGATTAGCTAGAGGTCCGATTGCCGCAGCAGTCAAATCAAATCAAATCAAATGTATTTATATAGCCCTTCGTACATCAGCTGATATCTCAAAGTGCTGTACAGAAACCCAGCCTAAAACCCCAAACAGCAAGCAATGCAGGTGTAGAAGCACGGTGGCTAGGAAAAACTCCCTAGAAAGGCCAAAACCTAGGAAGAAACCTAGAGAGGAACCAGGCTATGTGGGGTGGCCAGTCCTCTTCTGGCTGTGCCGGGTGGAGATTATAACAAAACATGGTATAGATGTTCAAATGTTCATAAATGACCAGCATGGTCGAATTATAATAAGGCAGAATAGTTGAAACTGGAGCAGCAGCACAGTCAGGTGGACTGGGGACAGCAAGGAGTCATCATGTCAGCAAGGAGTCATCAGCAGTGATCCTCATGTCTCGACCACACACACAAAGGGGAAAGTCAGATCAATACTGAAGCACTATTTGACCCTGTGTCCTGTTTCAAATTAAATAAAATGCTATTGGTCGCATACACATGTTTTGCAGATGTTGTTGCGGTTGTAGCGAAATGTTCCTAGCACCAACAGTGCAGTAATACTTAACAATACACAATAATACGTACAAATCTAAAAGTAAAAGAATGGAATTAAGAAATATAGAACTATTAGGACGAGCAATGTCGGAGTCCGGAGTTTGTAGGTATGTATGTATGTATGTATGTATGTATATATATATATATATATATATATATATATATGCAGTATGTGTGATGGGATGTATAGACATTATGGACAATATGAATAGAATATGTAGTATATCTGTAGAATACGTAGGATAGAATAGTATATGTACAGTAATAGGGTGGCCTTGACTAGAATACAGTTTCATACATATGAAATTTGGAAGTGACCAGTGTTCCATGTCTATGTACATAGGGCAGCAGCCTCTAAGGTGAAGGGTTGAGTAACCGGGTGGGTGCCGGCTAGTGACAGTGACTAAGTTTAGGACAGGGTACTGGGTGGAGGCTGGCTAGTGACAGTGACTAAGTTTAGGACAGGGTACTGGGTGGAGGCTGGCTAGTGACAGTGACTAAGTTTAGGACAGGGTACTGGGTGGAGGCTGGCTAGTGACAGTGACTAAGTTTAGGACAGGGTACTGGGTGGAGGCTGGCTAGTGACAGTGACTAAGTTTAGGACAGGGTACTGAGTGGAGGCTGGCTATGGATGGCTATTTGTCCGAAGGCCTTGAGATAGAAGCTGTTTTTCAGTCTCTGGGTCTCAGCTTTGATGCACCTGTGCTGATCTCGCATTCTGGATGATAGCGGGGTAAACAGGCCATGGCTTGGCTCGAGGTCCTTGATGATCTTTTTGGCCTTCATGTGACATGGGGTGCTGTAGGTGTCCTGGAGTGCAGGCTGTGTGCCCCCGGTAATGCGTTTTGCAGACCGCACCACCCTCTGAAGAGCCTTGCATTTGCCATGTCTGTGTCGGTGGACCATTTCAGATTGTTTGTGTCTGTGTGTGTGTGTGTGTGTGTGTGTGTGTGTGTGTGTGTGTGTGTGTGTGTGTGTTTGTACATGCTTGAGTGTGTGGTTTCAATCCGTGTGTTAGTTTGTGAAGTGGAAGACAGGACGAGTTCCCATGACATTGCTATATTACTGCAGTGGACTGGAATGGTGAGGAATGTGTGTGTTCGAGCTGCAGCAGGTTGTGAGGGGAGGGGGCACAGGAGGGAGCTGGAGAAGGGGGTAGGGAGGAATGGAAGTAGGAGGAGGAGGGTGCACTGATATGGATAGCAGAGAGAAATATGAAGAAAAGGAAAGGATATCTACCTGTTTCCAGGGCAACGGAAAACTGCAGGTCGGAGTGTTTTCTTCACGCTATGCTGCCCTCTAGCAGAATACTGCAGACACTTCTACACACACACACACTGTGACGGCCCTGAATTTTTCTGAACCGTCTCAGTGCATCTCCTTCCAATAGGGTGCTTTCCCTTTAATTCCCAATTAAATAGCCAGCATCAGCTGCGCAAAAGTGGGGTGGCCCTCATCTTACATGTGCTACTGTCCTGTCAAACAGAGGAGACATGCAGTTCCAGCTTCGTGATTGGGTGTGGCTTCGCTCTCATCCTTACTCGAAAGCTGAACAATTCTTCTGAAAGCTGAACAATTCTTCTCGGCCAAGCTCGCTCCTAAATGGCAAGGACCATATAGGATTGTGGAGCAGATGGGCCCTTTGAACTACCGAGTGGTGAAAGAGGACACAGGTGAAGATATGCGCGTTGTCCATGTCTCACGCCTTAAGGCCTGTTACCCCTCAGCTGAGGAATTGGAGGCGATTGAGCGCCTTACCTGTACCTCGCCTAAAAAGAGTCCAGCCCGGTAAAGGAGTTCAGGGAACTCCCGTGACCTTAGTCACACAATGTTTGTCCGTTCATTCAAGTGTATCGTAAACCCAGTATTAATCATACAATCAATATAACAATCATTTTACCACAGAACTTTAAAGCGTATCAACGTATACATCACATCAAAACAAATGAAATACCGTATACAAAAAGGTTGTAGTCAGTCGGTCAGTCAGACAATCCAATCCGCCAACAGATCACCAACAGAGAAAGGCACTTTCAAGATCTGTTGGTTTTCTTCATATTCAAGGTCAGACCAGCTTCTCTTAGCTTGTCCAACACTGCTTGAAGATCTTGAAAGTGCCGTTCAATCCTGCATGTTGAATACACTGAGCTGCCGGTCTAAACTGCTGGCACACAGCTCGGACACCCATGCATACCCCACAAGACATGCCACAAGTGGTCTCTTCACAGTCCCCAAGTCCAGAACAGACTATGGAAGGCACACAGTGCCACATAGAGCCAGGACTACATGGAACTCTATTCCACATCAAGTAACTGTAAAATTTGATTAAAAACCAGATAAAAAACACCTTATGGAACAGTGGGGACTGTGTCCTTGGTTGGGGACAGAAGCACCAGATCATCTGCAAACAGTAGACATTTGACTTGAGATTTTAGTAGGGTGAGTCCGGGTGCTGCAGACTGTTCTAGTGCCCTCGCCAATTCATTGATATACACCACCGTTCAAAAGTTTGGGGTCACTTTGAAATGTCCTTGTTTTTGAAAGAAAAGCTAATTTTTTGTCCATTAAAATGACATCAAATTGATCTAAAATACAGTGTAGACATTGTTAATGTTGTAAATGACTATTGTTGCTGGAAACGGCAGATTTTTAATGGAATATCTATATAGGCATACAGAGGCCCATCATCAGCAACCATCACTCCTGTGTTCCAATGGCACGTTGTGTTAGCTAATCCAAGTTGATCATTTTAAAAAGCTAACTGATCACTAGAAAACCCTTTTTCAATTATGTTAGCACAGCTGAAACTGTTGTTCTGATTAAAGAAGCAATAAAACTGTCCTTCTTTAGACGTGTTGAGTATCTGGAGCATCAGCATTTGTGGATTTGATTACAGGCTCAAAATGGCCAGAAACAAAGAACCTTCTCCTGAAACTCAGCTCAGCTTCGGATGACTATCCAGCTGTGTTCCATTTCCATTCGGTCAGACCAAATGGGGGCTGTCCTTTCCTAGCGTTCTGCCCTGTACCTTAAGCTGCATCCCTGCGCCTTCATCTCCCATCGACTTAATGTCACAGAGAGGAATTACGATGTGGTAAATCGTGAGCTTCTCGCAGTAAAGAAGGTGTTGGCGAAATGAAGGCACTGGTTGAAGGGGGCAGAACATCCTTTCACTGTGTGGATGGATCCCAAAAACCTGGAATATCTCTGCACCGCCAAGCGTCTCAATTCCAGGCAAGCTCGGTGGGCCCTGCTTTTCACCTGTTCAACTTCTTCCTCTCCTACCGCCCAGGGTCCAAGAATGTCAAGCTGGATGCGCTTTCAAACCGATATAGCCCTGCTACATTCTCGGACCCCGAGACCATCCTTCCTAACTCGTGTCTGGCGGCGGAATAGAGAACCAGGTCCATGAGGCGCAGCATTCCCAGATGAACCGCGGTGGGGGCCCAGATAACCAGATGTTTGTTCCAGACGCTGTCCGCTCCTCAGTCCTGGAGTGGGCTCAATCCTCCAGACTTGCCTGCCACCTGGGTTCCTGTCGGACCCTGACCTTGGTGCAACAACGCTTAGATGGCTCACCATGAACCCCGATGTCTCCCCGTTCGTCACCCCCTGCATTATCTGTGCGCAGAATAAGACTCCTCGGCAAGATCCGGCTGGCCTCCAACCACTTCCTGTCCCTCACCGTCCCTGGTCACATACAGTGGGGCAAAAAAGTATTTAGTCAGCCACCAATTGTGCAAGTTCTCCCACTTAAAAAGATTTGATTTTCTGGATTTTTTTCCTTCTCATTTTGTCTGTCATAGTTGAAGTGTACCTATGATGAAAATTACAGGCCTCTCTCATCTTTTTAAGTGGGAGAACATGCACAATTGGTGGCTGAAATACTTCCGGCGCTCCTAGGAAACTATGCAGTTTTTAGTTTTTTTACGTGTTATTTCTTACATTGGTACCCCAGGTCATCTTGGGTTTCATTACATACAGTCGAGAAGAACTACTGAACATGAGAGCAGCGTCAACTCACCATCAGTACGACCAAGAATATGACTTTCGCGAAGCGGATCCTGTGTTCTGCCTTTCACCCAGGACAACGGAATGGATCCCAGCCGGCGACCCAAAAAAACGACTTTGTAAAAGGGGGAAACGGAGCGGTCTTCTGGTCAGACTCCGGAGACGGGCACATCGTGCACCACTCCCTAGCATTCTTCTCGCCAATGTCCAGTCTCTTGACAACAAGGTTGATGAAATCCGAGCAAGGGTAGCATTCCAGAGGGACATCAGAGACTGTAACGTTCTTTGCTTCACGGAAACATGGCTCACTGGAAAAATGCTATCGGAGTCGGTGCAGCCAGCTGGTTTCTCCACGCATCGCGCAGACAGAAACAAACATCTTTCTGGTAAGAAGAGGGGCGGGGTGTATGCTTCATGGTTAACGTGACGTGGTGTGATCATAACAACATACAGGTACTCAAGTCCTTCTGTTCACCTGATTTAGAATTCCTCACAATCAAATGTCGACCGCATTATCTAACAAGGGAATTCTCTTCGATTATAATCACAGCCGTATATATTCCCCCCCAAGCAGACACATCGATGGCTCTGAACTAACTTTATTTGACTCTGTGCAAACTGGAATCCATTTATCCGGAGGCTGCATTCATTGTAGCTGGGGATTTTAACAAGGCTAATATGAAAACAAGACTCCCTAAATTTTATCAGCATATCGATTGCGCAACCAGGGCTGGAAAAACCTTGGATCACTGCTATTCTAACTTCCGCGACGCATATAAGGCCCTGCCCCGCCCTCCTTTCGGAAAAGCTGACCACGACTCCATTTTGTTGATCCCTGCCTACAGACAGAAACTAAAACAAGAAGCTCCCGCGCTGAGGTCTGTTCAACGCTGGTCCGACCAATCTGACTCCACACTCCAAGACTGCTTCCATCACGTGGACTGGGATATGTTTCGTATTGCGTCAGACAACAACATTGACGAATACGCTGATTCAGTGAGCGAGTTCATTAGAACGTGCGTTGAAGATGTCGTTCCCATAGCAATGATTAAAACATTCCCAAACCAGAAACCGTGGATTGATGGCAGCATTCGCGTGAAACTGAAAGCCCGAACCACTGCTTTTAATCAGGGCAAGGTGACCGGAAACATGACCGAATACAAACAGTGTAACTATTCCCTCCGCAAGGCAATCAAACAAGCTAAGCGTCAGTATAGAGACAAAGTAGAATCTCAATTCAACGGCTCAGACACAAGAGGTATGTGGCAGGGTCTACAGTCAATCACGGATTACAAAAAGAAATCCAGCCCAGTCACGGACCAGGATGTCTTGCTCCCAGGCAGACTAAATAACTTTTTTGCCCGCTTTGAGGACAATACAGTGCCACTGACACGGCCCGCAACTAAAACATGCGGACTCTCCTTCACTGCAGCCGATGTGAGGAAAACATTTAAACGTGTCAACCCTCGCAAGGCTGCAGGCCCAGACGGCATCCTCAGCCGCGCCCTCAGAGCATGCGCAGACCAGCTGGCTGGTGTGTTTACGGACATATTCAATCAATCCCTATCCCAGTCTGTTGTTCCCACATGCTTCAAGAGGGCCACCATTGTTCCTATTCCCAAGAAAGCTAAGGTAACTGAGCTAAACGACTCACTTCCGTCATCATGAAGTGCTTTGAGAGACTAGTCAAGGACCATATCACCTCCACCCTACCTGACACCATAGACCCACTCCAATTTGCTTACCGCCCAAATAGGTCCACAGACGATGCAATCTCAACCACACTGCACACTGCCCTAACCCATCTGGACAAGAGGAATACCTATGTGAGAATGCTGTTCATCGACTACAGCTCGGCATTTAACACCATAGTGCCCTCCAAGCTCGTCATCAAGCTCGAGACCCTGGGTCTCGACCCCGCCCTGTGCCACTGGGTACTGGACTTCCTGACGGGCCGCCCCCAGGTGGTGAGGGTAGGCAACAACATTTCCACCCCGCTGATCCTCAACACTGGGGCCCCACAATGGTGCGTTCTGAGCCCTCTCCTGTACTTCCTGTTCACCCACGACTGCGTGGCCACGCACGCCTCCAACTCAATCATCAAGTTTGCGGACGACACAACAGTGGTAGGCTTGATTACAAACAACGATGAGACGGCCTACAGGGAGGAGGTGAGGGCCCTCGGAGTGTGGTGTCAGGAAAATAACCTCACACTCAACGTCAACAAAACTAAGGAGATGATTGTGGACTTCAGGAAACAGCAGAGGGAACACCCCCCTATCCACATCGATGGAACAGTAGTGGAGAGGGTAGTAAGTTTTAAGTTCCTCGGCGTACACATCACAGACAAACTGAATTGGTCCACCCACACAGACAGCATCGTGAAGAAGGCTCAGGAGGCTGAAGAAATTCGGCTTGTCACCAAAAGCACTCACAAACTTCTACAGATGCACAATCGAGAGCATCCTGTCGGGCTGTATCCCCGCCTGGTACGGCAACTGCTCTGCCCACAACCGTAAGGCTCTCCAGAGGGTGCACAACGCATCACTGGGGGCAAACTACCTGCCCTCCAGGACACCTACACCACCCGATGTCACAGGAAGGCCATAAAGATCATCAAGGACAACAACCACCCGAGCCACTGCCTGTTCACCCCGCTATCATCCAGAAGGCGAGGTCAGTACAGGTGCATCAAAGCTGGGACCGAGAGACTGAAAAACAGCTTCTATCTCAAGGCCATCAGACTGTTAAACAGCCACCACTAACATTGAGTGGCTGCTGCCAACACACTGACTCAACTCCAGCCACTTTAATAATGGGAATTGATGGGAAATGATGTAAAATATATCACTAGCCACTTTAAACAATGCTACCTAATATAATGTTTACATACCCTACATTATTCATCTCATATGTATATGTATATACTGTACTCTATATCATCTACTGCATCTTTATGTAATACATGTATCACTAGACACTTTAACTATGCCACTTTGTTTACATACTCATCTCATATGTATATACTGCACTCAATACCATCTACTGTATCTTGCCTATGCCGCTCTGTACCATCACTCATTCATATATCTTTATGTACATATTCTTTATCCCCTGTCTATAAGGTAGTAGTTTTGGAATTGTTAGCTAGATTACTTGTTGGTTATTACTGCATTGTCGGCATATCTTCCAAAGATAATATGCATTATATGCATATCTTCCAAATGCTGCCCCTACCCTAGAGAAGTTAAACCTATGTCTCACAGCCCTTAATCATCCCCTGTGCATTTATACCTGTGTTCTCTGATTGTCTGTTGCCAGTTCGTCTTGTCTCGTCAAGCCTACCAGCGTGTTTTTCATACTCCTATTTTCTTGAGCCCCTGCTTTCTAGTTATCCCGGTTTTGATCATTCTGCCTGCCCTGACCCTGCCTGCCCTTTCTGTACCTTTTGCCTCTAGCCTGGATTACTGACCTCTGCCTGCCCTGACCTTGAGCCTGCCTGCGACTCTGTACCTTGACGGACTGTCGTTTGCCTGCCCACTGTTTTATAATAAACGGCTGTTATTTGAACTGTCTGCATCTGGGTCTTATCCTGAGTTGTGATGCCAGTGGGTTCTGGTAGTCTTTAATAGCTGATTCTATGATTTGTATTTGATCATGTATATGTTTTTTCTGTTTATTCTTTGCTATAGAGCCAAAAAGATTGGAGACGTGGTTTATCCATACATCTACGTTTTGGATAAATAACACTTTGTGTTGAAGTTTGTTTCGAGTTTTCAAATTTTTCCTGAAGTGGTTAGATTCTATGGATTCTTTAAATACGTTGAGCTGATTTCTGACATGCTGCTCCTTTTTTTTCCGTAGTGTATTTCCGTATTGTTTTAGTGATTCACAATAGTGAAGGCATAGGCTCAGGTTTTCTGGGTCTCTATGTTTTTGGTTGGATAGGTTTCTCCATTTTTTTCTTCGGTTTTTGCATCCTTCATCAAACCATTGTCACGCCCTGATCTGTTTTCACCTGTTCTTGTGGTTGTCTCCACCCACTTCCAGGTGTCACCTGTTTTCCACAATTGTCCCTGGGTACTTATTCCTGTGTTTCCTGTTTGTCTGTTGCCAGGTCGTCTTGTCAAGTCAACCAGCGTGGTTTTTCCGTGCTCCTGTTTTTTCCTTTTCTCTGTTTTTGCTAGTCCTCCAGGTTTTGACCCTTGCCTGTCTCTACTCTGAACCCATCTGCCTGACCATACTGCCTGTCCTGACCAAGTCTGCCTGCCACCCTGTACCTCCTGGGCTCTGACCTGGTTATGATCTTTTGTCTGTCCACGACCATTCTCTTGCATGCCCCTTGGATTATAATAAATATCAGAGACTCAAACCAGGTCTGCATCTGGGTCTCGCCCTGTGCCCTTATAACCATTTGTCATTGTTGTTAATTTTCTTAGGTTGTCTGCTTGAAAAATATATATTTGATAGGGAAGCTGAGAGGTCAAATATACTGTTTAGATTTTCTACTGCCAAGTTTACACCTCCACTATTACAGTGAAACCTTTTGTCCAGGAAATTGTCAAGAAGGTATTGAATTTGTTGCTGCCTAATTGTTTTTATGTAGATTTCCACACTATTTTCCATTTATAGCATTTCTTAATATTATTGAGTTCCTTTGGCTTTGATGCCTCATGATTGAGCATAGCTCTGTTCAAGTAGAGTGTGATTTTCCTGTGATCTGATAGCAGTGTCCGTGAACTGACAATGAACGCTCTTAGAGACTCTGGGTTGAGGTCAGTGATAAAGTCATCTACAGTACTACTGCCAAGAGATGAGCTATAGGTGTACCTACCATAGGAGTCCCCTCGAAGCCTACCATTGATTATGTATATACCCAGCATCCGACAGAGCTGCAGGAGTTGTGTCCTGTTTTTGTTGGTTATGTTATCGTAGTTGTGTCTAGGGGGCATATGGGGGAGGGAATGATGTCACCTCCAGGTAGGTGTTGGTCCCCCTGCGTGCTGAGTGTATCGGGTTCTTGTCCAGTTCTGGCATTTAGGTCGCCACAGTCTAGTACATGTCCCTGAGCCTGGAAATGTTTGATCTCCCCCTCTAGGATGGAGAAGCTATCATCGTTAACGTATTGGGATTATATTGAGGGATATAGGTAGCACACATGAGGATATTTTTCTCTGGGATAATTTCCTTATTAATGTATAGCCAGATGTAAAATGTTCCTGTTTTGTCTAATTTAATAGTGTGGGTTACATCTGCGCTGTACCAAATTAGCATACCCCCTGAATCTCTTCCCTGTTTCACACCTGGTAGATTGGTGGATGGGACTACCAGCTCTCTGTAACCTTGAGGGCAACCAGTGGGTCTGTCTCCTTTAGACCATGTTTCTTGCAGGATGATAATGTCTGTATTTCCAATTTATTTTAAGGTTGGGTTCCTGCTCTTTAGGCCAAAGGGAGATCATTTATGTCCAAATAGCCACTTGTTGTTAGCGTGTTCAGCCCAGTAATCCATCTTCATGAGGCGCGAGCACTTCGTCCAGACAAAAACTCGAAAAATTCTGTTACAGGTCGTAGAAACAAGTCAAACGATGTATGGAATCAATCTTTAGGATGTTTTTAACATAAAACATCAATAAGCTTCCACCCGGAGACTTCCTATGTCTGAAGAAAAGCACTGGAACGAGAGGTCAATATCCTTCCAGGATACCCGGGCCAGATCGATTAGAAAGGCCTGCTCGCTGAAGTGTTTCAGGGAGTGTTTGACAGTGATGAGTGGAGGTCGTTTGACCGCTGACTCATTACGGATCAGCGGTCAAGGCAATGAGGCAGTGATCACTGAGATCTTGGTTGAAAACAGCAGAGGTATATTTAGAGGGCAAGTTGGTTAGGATGATATCTATGAGGGTGCCCGTGTTTACGGCTTTTGGGTGGTACATGATAGGTTCATTGATAATTTGTGTGAGATTGAGGGCATCAAGCTTAGATTGTAGGATGGCTGGGGTCATGTCCCAGTTTAGGTCACCTAGCAGCACGAGCTCTGAAGATAGATAGGGGGGCAATCAGTTCACATATGGTGTCCAGAGCACAGCTGGGGACAGAGGGTGGTCTAGAGCTTGCGGCAACGGTGAGAGACTTGTTTTTAGAGAGGTGGATTTTTAAAAGTAGAAGTTCAAATTGTTTGGGTACAGACCTGGATAGTAGAACAGAACTCTGCAGGCTATCTCTGCAGTAGATTGCAACACCGCTCCCTTTGGTCGTTCTATCTTGTCTGAAAATGTTGTAGTTAGGGATGGAGATTTCAGAGTTTTTGGTGGTCTTCCTAAGCCAGGATTCAGACACGGCTAGGACATCCAGGTTGGCAGAGTGTACTAAAGCAGTGAATAAAACAAACTTAGGGAGGAGGCTTGCATGAAACCAAGGCTATTACGGTTACAGAAGTCATCAAAAGAGAGCGCCTGGAGAATAGGAGTGGAGCTAGGCACTGCTGGGCCTGGATTCACCTCTACATCACCAGAGGAACAGAGGAGGAGTAGGATAAGGGTACGGCTAAAAGCTATGAGAATTGGTCGTCTAGGACGTCTGGAACAGAGAGTGAAAGGAGCAGGTTTCTGGGGGTGATAAAATAGCTTCAAGGTATAATGTACAGACAAAGGTATGGTAGGATGTGAATACAGTGGTGGTAAACCTAGGCATTGAGTGATGATGAGGGAGATATTGTCTCTAGAAACATCATTGAAACCAGGTGATGTCATCGCATGTGTGGGTGGTGGAACTGAAAGGTTGGATAAGGTATAATGAGCAGGGCTAGAGGCTCTACAGTGAAATAAGCCAATAAACACTAACCAGAACAGCAATGGACAAGGCATATTCACATTAAGGAGAGGCATGCTTAGCCGAGTGATCATAAAGGTCCAGTGAGTAGCGAGGTTGGTTGGGGTCACGACGATTCAGACAGCTGCCCGGGCCATGGGTAGCAAGCTGGCAGAGGATGGAGGTCTGTTTTTAGCCACCTCGTGCGTTTCCGTCGGTAGATTAGTGGGGTTCCGTGTGGTAGAGGGGACCAATCCAATTTACAAAATAGATATACAGTAGTTATAGTGACCCTAGAAAATTGTCCGATGGACCTATTCAGATAGCAGCCGATAAGACAGCTAACAATTAGCGGGCCGCAGATGGGCGTTCAGGTAACCTTGCGATGGAGAGGCCAGTTGGATAACTCCCTCGGGCAGATAACGTCGGTATTCCAGTCGTAAAGGCCCGGTGGGGCTCCGCGTCCGCAGTAAAACGGGTCTGGATAGGTGATTGTAGCCCAGGAGTGGCTGATGGAACTCTTCAGCTGGCTAGCACCGGAATAATTGATGTTTGCTCCGGGACCGACGTAAGCCAATAGTCACTCGGATAGCAGCTAGCTGCAAGATCCAGGTGTAAATGTCCAGAGCTTGCGGGAGAAACCCAGGGATATGGAGAGAAAATAGGTCCGGTATGCTCTGGTCTGAGTCGCGTTGTACAAAACTGCCGATAGCTTTTCGAGCTAAAGGATAGCTGATGACCGTCAACCGTGGTTAGCTGAATATTAACGTTAGCCAGTGAATTGGCTTCTGGCTAGCTTCTGTTGTGGATTTCAGATTTGAGGTGAATAATACTTTTTTTAAATAAATTGGTGAGACGGGTTGCAGGAGAGTGTATTGAAGTTGAGTTTTTAGAAGAAAAAAATATATATATATAAAAAGATATGCAAAGAAAATATGTAAATATATACAGTGGGGAGAACAAGTATTTGATTTTGCAGGTTTTCCTACTTACAAAGCATGTAGAGGTCTGTAATTTTTATCATAGGAACACCTCAACTGTGAGAGACAGAATCTAAAAAAGTCCAGAAAATCATATTGTATGATTAATTTGATTGTATTGATGATTGTATTTTTAAGTAATTAATTTGCATTTTATTGCATGACATAAGTATTTGATACATCAGAAAAGCAGAACTTAATATTTGGTACAGAAACCTTTGTTTGCAATTACAGAGATCATACGTTCCTGTAGTTCTTGACCAGGTTTAAACACTGCAGCAGGGATTTTGGCCCACTCCTCCATACAGACCTTCTCCAGATCCTTCAGGTTTCGGGGCTGTCGCTGGGCAATACGGACTTTCAGCTCCCTCCAAAGATTTTTTATTGTTTTGTTTTTTTGTTTTTGTTTAGAATTTTACCCCTTTTTCTCCCTAATTTCGTGGTATCCAATTGTTTTAGTAGCTACTATCTTGTCTCATCGCTACAACTCCCGTACGTGCTCGGGAGAGACGAAGGTTGAAAGTCATGCGTCCTCCGATACACAACCCAACCAAGCCGCACTGCTTCTTAACACAGCGCCATCCAACCCGGAAGCCAGCCGCACCAATGTGTCGGAGGAAACACTGTGCACCTGGCAACCTTGGTTAGCGCGCACAGCCACAGGAGTCGCTGGTGCGCGATGAGACAAGGATTTCCCTACCGGCCAAACCCTCCCTAACCCGGACGACGCTAGGCCAATTGTGCGTCGCCCCACGGACCTCCCGGTCACGGACGGTTACGACAGAGCCTGGCGCGAACCCAGAGTCTCTGGTGGCACAGCCTCCAAAGATTTTCTATTGGGTTCAGGTCTGGAGACTGGCTAGGCCACTCCAGGACCTTGAGATGCTTCTTACGGAGCCACTCCTTAGTTGCCCTGGCTGTGTGTTTCGGTCGTTGTCATGCTGGAAGACCCAGGCACGACCCATCTTCAATGCTCTTACTGAGGGAAGGAGGTTGTTGGCCAAGATCTCGCGATACATGGCCCCATCCATCCTCCCCTCAATACGGTTCAGTCGTCCTGTCCCGCCATGCTTCACGGTTGGGATGGTGTTCTTGGGGTTGTACTCATCCTTCTTCTTCCTCCAAACACGGCGAGTGGAGTTTAGACGAAAAAGCTCTGTTTTTGTCTCATCAGACCACATGACCTTCTCCCATTCCTCCTCTGGATCATCCAGATGGTCATTGGCAAACTTCAGACGGGCCTGGACATGCGCTTGCTTGAGCAGGGGAACCTTGCATGCCCTGCAGGATTTTAATCCATGACGGCGTAGTGTGTTACTAATGGTTTTCTTTGAGACTGTGGTCCCAGCTCTCTTCAGGACATTGACCGGTCCTGCCGTGTAGTTTTGGGCTGATCCCTTACCTTCCTCATGATCATTGATGCCCCACGAGGTGAGATCTTGCAAGGAGCCCCAGACCGAGGGTGATTGACCGTCATCTTGACCTTCTTCCATTTTCTAATAATTGCGCCAACAGTTGTTGCCTTCTCACAAAGATGCCTATTGTCCTGTAGCCCATCCCAGCCTTGTACAGATCTACAATTTTATCGCTGATGTCCTTACACAGCTCTCTGGTCTTGGCCATTGTGGAGAGGTTGGAGTCTGTTTGATTGAGTGTGTGGACAGGTGTCTTTTATACAGGTAAGGAGTTCAAACAGGTGCTGTTAATACAGGTAATGAGTGGAGAACAGGAGGGCTTCTTAAAGAAAAGCTAACAGGTCTGTGAGAGCTAGAATTCTTAATGGTTGGTAGGTGATCAAATACTTATGTCATGCAATGAAATGCAAATTAATTACTTAAAAATCATACAATGTGATTTTCTGGATTTTTGTTTTAGATTCCGTCTCTCACAGTTTAAGTGTACCTATGATAAAAATTACAGACCTCTACATGCTTTGTAAGTAGGAAAACCTGCAAAATCTGCAGGTTTTTTTGTATAAAAAAAACTTGTTCTCCCCACTGTATATACACAGGACACAACAAGACGAGGACAAAGGACGTCTGACTGCTATGCCATCTTGGAATGATAACCTCAGACCTTGTATATTCCATGATGAGATAGTAAAAGCTTTGTGTTCCATAGTGTTGTTCCATAGTGTCTAGTGTTGTCTTTGTGTTGTTTAGGCCTGGACCATAACAGTAGGTGTGAGCAGAGCATGTTGAGCATCTGATACATACCTCTTAGGTCGCAGGAGGGGCCTTTGGCGGGTGCAATAGTGGGGGTTGGGCCTGTTGCTCTGCTCATGGCCTGGGCAAATGTCCTGATGTCATGTTGAGGTCCTTGTCGCAGGGGCAGGGGCACGGGGTGGGCAGAAGGGGCATAGGTCTGATATGGGGGTGGCTATATAGGGTTTGGCAAGGTTTTGATTGGGGGGTCTTAGCTAGTTGGGCTGTGGCTAGTGATGCTGTGGTCTGGGAGTAGGTCCTCTTGGCATGGGTTCTCTCTTTGTGCAGGTCGTTTGGGAGGTGGCCTTGCAGGTCTGGGAGGGAGTCTCGCTGGTCTGGGCGGGGTGTCCGTTGCTCTGTTGTTCCTGTGTGAGGTGCGGGGTCTACGGTTGAGGGTGACGTCCTTCAGGGTTCTGGCAAAAGTTGTGATTTTTGCCTTGTAGAGGTGGAACTGGTCATAAAGGCTGTTCAAGCCCAGGGTCGAGTGGTGGGTGAAAGTGGAAGAAGCTTTTTCAATCACTCCCTTGAGTGCTGTTGCCACAATTTCCTGCTGGGTCCTCAGGTAATTTGTGCCTTAGTGAATTATGATGTGGCTAGGGGTCCTTAGTCTGTCCTCTGACAACAGCCCCAGGGCATGCCTAGTGTTTGGGCATCAGAGTTAATCCACTTTGTGTTTGGGAAAAAGTTTATCCTCTTGATAGCAAGATGGCGCTGACAGAGATGTTCGCCTCGCTTCGAGTCCTTAGGAAACTCTTCAATAATTATTTTTTTTGTGTATTATTTCTTACATCGTTTACCCCAGGAAATCTAATCCCAGAAGCCGACCCAAGACAACAGCACCACAGAAGGGGTAGATGGAGCGGCCTCTTGGTCAGGCTCCGTAGACGTGCACTTCGCCCACCGCTCACGCGTATACTACTCGCCAATGTCCAGTCTCTTGACAACAAGGTAGACAAATTTCGAGCGAGGCTTGCCTTCCAGAGAGACATCAGAGAATGTAACATTCTCTGTTTCACGGAAACATGGCTCTCTCGGGATATGTTGTCGGAATCTGTTCAGCCATCGGGCTTCTCCATGCATCGCGCCAACAGAGATAAATACCTCTCTGGGGAGAGGAAGGGCATGCTTCATGATTAACGACTCATGGTGTAATCATAACAACATACAGGAACAGGAAGTTATTCTGCTCACCCGACCTAGAATTCCCCACAATCAAATGCCGGCCATATTACCTTCCAAGAGAATTCTCGTCAGTTATCGTCACAGCACCTTCCCCCTCAAGCAGACACCAAGATGGCCCTTAAGGAACTTCACTGGACTCTATGTAATCTGGAAACCATATATCCTGAGGCTGCATTTATTGTAGCTGGGGATTTTAAATTTTAAATTTGAGAACAAGGCTACCTAAATTCAGCACATCAGCATATTAATTGCATTATGTGTGGGGGTAATACACTCGACCACTGCTACTCTAACTTCCGCGATGCATACAAAGCCCACCCCTGCCCTCCCTTCGGCAAATCCGACATGACGCCATCTTGCTCATACCGTCTAATAGGCAGAAACTCAAACAGGATGTACCTGTCACACCCTGATCAGTTTCACCAGTCCTTGTTATTGTCTCCACCCCCACCAGGTGTCGCTTGTTATCCCTGGTGTATATATCCCTGTGTTTCATGTCTCTCTGTGCCAGTTCGTTTTGTATGTTCCAAGTCAACCAGCGTGTTTTTTCCGTGCTCCTGCCTTTTCTATTCTCTTTTACTCGTCCTCCCGGTTTTGACACTTGCCTGTTTTCTGGACTCTGTACCCGCCTGCCTGACCATCTGCCACACTGTACCTCCTGGACTCTGAACTGGTTTTGACCTGTTGTATGTGCATGACCATTCCCTTGCCTACCCCTTTTGGATGTAATAAATATCAAAGACTCAAACCATCTGCCTCCCGTGTGTGCATCTGGGTCTCGCCTTGTGCCCTGATAGTACCACTTTATTAGTACCTCTTTATTATGGATCATTAGTACCTATTTATTATGGATCCCCATTAGCTGCTGCCGAAGCAGCAGCTACTCTATCTGGTGTTCGGCAAAATTAAGGCAGTTTATACAATTTTAAAATATTACAGTACATTCACAGATTTCACAACAAACTGTGTGCCTTCAGACCCTTACTCCACCACTACCACATATCTACAGTACTAAATCCATGTGTGTGTATGTTATCGTGTGTGAATGCATGTGTCTGTGCCAATGTTTGTTTTGCTTCACAGTCCCCGCTGCTCTATAAGGTGTTTTTTTTTAATCAGTTTTTTAAATCTAATTTTACTGCTTGCGTCAGTTACTTGATGGGGAATAGATTTCCATGTAGTCATGTAGTACTGTGTGCCTCCCATAGTCTGTTCTGGTATTGTGGCATGTCTTGTGGGGTAAAATGGGGGTCCGAGCTGTGTGCCAGTAGTTTAGACAGACCGCTCGGTATACCTCTCATAAATAAAATAAAAGTAGTGATGAAGTCAATCTCTCCTCCACTTTGAGCCATGAGAGATTTACATGCATATTATTAATATTAGCTTTCTTTATACATCCAAGGGCCAGCTGGGATGCTCTGTTCTGAGCCAATTGCAATTATCCTAAGTCCTTTTTTGTGGCACCTGACCACACGACTGAACAACAGTCAAGGTGCAACAAAACTAGGGCCTGTCGGACCTGCCTTGTTGATAGTGTTGTTAAGAAGGCAGAGCATTACTTTATTATATACAGACTTCTCCCAATCTTAGCTACTATTGCATCAATATGTTTTGACTATGACAGTTTACAATCTAGTGTTACTCCAAGCAGTTTAGTCATCTCAACTTGCTACATTTTTTAGTTGAGGTTTAGTGAGTGTTTACTTTCAATACTTCCAAGTTTTTGAAATATTTAGGGCTAACTTATTCCTTGCCACCCACTCTGAAACTAACTGCAGCTCTTTGTTGAGTGTTGCAGTCATTTCAGTCGCTGTAGTAGCTGACGTGTATAGTGTTGAGTCATCTGCATACATAGAAACTCTGGCTTTACTCAAAGTCAGTGGCATGTCGTTAGTAAAAAAAAATAAAAGCAAGGGGCCAAAACAGCTACCCTGGGGAATTCCTGATTCTAACTGGATTATATTTGATAGGCTTCCATTAAAGAACACCCTCAGATGGTGTAAAGCCATAACACATACGTTTTTCCAGCAGCAGACTATGATCGATAATGTCAAATGCTGCACTGAAGTCTAACAAGACAGACCCCACAATCATTTTATCATGAATTTCTCTCAGCCAATCATCAGTTATTTGTGTAAGTGCTGTGTTTGTTAAGTGTCCTTCCCTATAAACATGCTGAAATTCTGTTTCCAATTTGTTTCCAATAAGTTAACTAAGGATTGGTAACAGGCTGATTGGTCCGCTATTTGAGCCAGTAAAGGGGGCTTTACTCTTCTTGGGTAGAGGAATTACTTTAGCTTCCCTCCAGGCCTGAGTACACACGCTCTCTAGTAGGCTTAAATTGAAGATGTGGCAATTAGGAGTGGCAATATCGTCTGCTATTATCATCAGTAATTTTAAATCCAGATTGTCAGACCCCTGTGGCTTGTCATTGTTGATAGACAACAATCATTTCTTCACCTCTTCCACACTGACTTTACAGAATTAAAAAGTACAATTCTTGTCTTTCATAATTTGGTCCGATATACTTGGATGTATAGTGTCAGCATTTGTAGCTGGCATGTCATCCCTAAATTAGTGTATCTTGCCAATGAAAAAGTCATTAAAGTAGTTTGCAATATCAGTGGGCTTTGTGATGAATGAGCCATCTAATTCAATTGATGAAGGAGTTGAGTTGGCTTTTTTTCTCCAAAATGTTATTTAAGGTGCCCCAAAGCTTTTACTATCATTCTTTATATAATTTATCTTTGTTTCATAGTGTAGTTTCTTTTTCTTTAGTTTAGTCACATGATTTCTTAATTTGCAGTACGTTTGCCAATCAGTTGGGCTGCCAGACTTAATTGCCATACCTTTTGCCTCATCCCTCTCAACCATACAATTTTTCAATTCCACATCAATCCAAGGGGATTTAACAGTTTTTACCGTCCTTTTCGTAATGGGTGCGTGCTTATTAGTAACTGGAATAAGTAGTTCCATAAATGCACTAAGTGCAGCATCTGGTTGCTCCTCATTACACACTACAGACCAGAAAATATTCTTTACATCATCATAATATGAATCACTACAAAACTTACTGTATGACCTCTTTGCACTATATTAGGCCCAGCCTTTGTAACTTTGGTTTTCCTAGATATGGCTATTATATTGTGATCACTACATCCTATGGATTTGGATACTGTTTTAAAACAAATTTCTGCAGCATTAGTAAAGATGTGATCAATACATGTTGATTATTTAATTCCTGTGCTGTTTGTAACTACCCTGGTAGGTTGAATGACAACCTGAACCAGGTTGCAGGCACTGGTTACAGTTTGAAGCTTTTTCTTGAGTGGGCAACATGATGATAGCCAGTAAATATTTAAATCACCCAGAAAATATAGTTCTCTGTTGATATCACATACATTATCAAGCATTTCACACATATTATCCAGACTTTTCCAGACCTTTGGCACTTGGTGGTCTATAGCAGCTTCCCACCAGAATGGGCTTTAGGTGAAGCAGATGAACCTGTAGCCATATTACTTCAACAGTATTTAACAGTAGATCGCCTCTAAGCTTTACAGGAATTTGGTTCTGAATATAGACAGCAACACCTCCTCCGTGGGCATTTCTGTCTTTTCGGTTGATGTTCGGTTGATGTTCGGTTGCTACCTCTGTATCATCAAAGGAATTATCTAAGTGAGTTTCAGAGATAGTCCGAATATGAATGTTATCTGTTACAAGCAAGTTATTGACTTCATGGACCTTGTTTCCTAGGCTACATATGTTAATATTGGCTATTTTTAGCACTTTTCCGGGTTGCTTGATAGGTAAGTTTCCCAGTCAAGCATTAAAAACAGAGGTAGACTTCCTCATGTTATTTACATTGGAGCTGATAGTGCAGGGTGAGCTGCATAAAGTGGTCTTCCTACTAGTGCACACCGTCTCAGTGCTAACAGTGTAATTCTGGTATATAGGCTATGATTACTGCTTACAATAGCTGTAGGATAAACAGATGTATTCGGTGCAATTATGGGTACATAAATTAAATTACTTACATTGTGTGTGTCAATGCCCTTAAGATCATGTACATTTGATGCAGCATTATGACGACTCATTGTCACAATGGTAGGGATTAACTGATCAGGTCTTGGATCATTTATATCTGGGGTATTTCTCATGTCTTATCCGGTGTCCTGTGTGAATTTAAGTATGCTCCCTCTAATCTCTCTCTCTCTCTTTCTCTCTCACTCTTTTTCTCTCACCTCGGAGGACCTGAGCCGTAGGACCATGCTTTAGGACTACCTGGCCTGATGACTCCATGCTGTCCCCAGTCCACCTGGTCATGCTGCTGCTCCAGTTTAAACTGTTCTGCCTGTGGCTATGGAACCCTGACCTGTTCACTGTACGTGCTACCTTCATCCTGGACCTGTTGTTTTGGACTCTCTCTCTACCGCACCTGCTGTCTCTAACTCTGAATGATCGGCTATAAAAAGCCAACTGACATTTACTCCTGAGGTGCTGACCTGTTGTGCCTTCTACAACCACTGTGATTTTTATCTTACCCTGCTGGTCATCTATGAACGTTTGAACATCTTTGGCCATATTCTGTTATAATCTCCACCCGGCACAGCAAGAAGAGTCTGGTTCCTCTCTACGTTTCTTCCTGGATTCTGGCCTTTCTTGGGAGGTTTTCCTAGCCACTGTGCTTCTACATCTGCATTGCTTGCAGTTTGGGGTTTAAGGCTGGGTTTCTGTACAGCACTTTGTGACATCGGCTGATGTAAAAAGGGCTTTATGAATACATTTGATTGATTGATTTTCCAGTCATTGATTCAACACAGTTTTGAAATGCGTGGACAGGGTCCAGGAGCCAACATTATTTGGATGGACTAGAACCATTCAATGTTGGTCTGTCCAATCGGAATCAACGCTTCAAGATTGTTTTGATCACACGGACTGGGAAATGTTCCGGTCAGCCTCAGAGAATAATATCGACCTATACGCTGACTTGATTGAGTGAATTTATAAGGAAGTGCATTGAAAATGTTGTTCCCACTGTGACTATTAAAGCCTACACTAACCAGAAATCATGGATGGATGGCGGCATTCACGCAAAACTGAAAGCTGAGAACCACCGCATTTAACTATGGAAAGAGGTCTGGGAATATGGCTGAATAGTAACAGTGTAGTTATTCCCTCGGCAAGGCAATCAAACAAGCAAAATGCCGGTACAGGGACAAAGTGGAGTCGCAATTCAACGGCTCAGACAAGAGACGCACGTGGCAGGGTCTACAGGAAATCACGGACTACAAAAAGAATAACAGCCACGTCACAGACACTGACGTAATGCTTCCAGACAAACTAAACACCTTCTTTGCCCACTTTGAGGATAATACAGTGACACTGTTGCGATCCGCTAACAAGAACTGTACCCCCCTCCTTCTCCGTGGCCGACGTGAGTAAAACATTTAAACGTGTTAACCCTCGCAAGGCTGCTGGTCCAGACGTCATCCTTAGCCACAGCCTCAGAGCATGCACAGACCAGCTGGCTGGTGTGTTTACGGACATATTCAATTACTTCCTATCCCAGTCTGCTGTTCCCACATGCTTCAAGATGGCCACAATTGTTCCTGTACCCAAGAAGGCAAAGATAACTGAACTAAATGACTATCACCCTGTAGCACTCACTTCTGTCATCATGAAGTGCTTTGAGAGACTAGTCCCAGCTTTGATGCACCTGTACTGACCTCGCCTTCCGGATGGTAGCGGTGTGAACAGGGGTGGTGGTTGTCTTTGATCTTTTTTGTCTTCCTGTGACATCTGGTGCTATAGGTGTCATGGAGGGCAGGTATTTTGCCCCCGGTGATGCGTTGTGCAGACCACACCACCCTCTGGAGAGGCAGAGCAGTTGCCGTACCAGGTGGTGATACAGCCCGACAGGATGCGCTTGAATTTGGATCTGTAAAAGTTAGTCAGGGTTTTGGGTGATGTTACGCCTTCTTCACCACACTATCTGTGTGGGTGGACCATTTCAGTTTGTCATTGATGTGTACTGCTAATCTACAAAGCATTACATGGGCTTACATCAAGCTCGTCCTCCATGTAGGCGCATGCTGCTTGGTCTTTTGGTGGTGGGTAGTTCTGTCATGGCCGTCAAAAGAAGTGGACCAAAGTGCAGCGTGGTGAGCGTACATTTTATTTTATTTTAAAATGTCGCCAACAAAACAACAAACAAAAGAAAAGAAAAAGAAACAAATTATTATTATTGACCAAATACTTATTTTCCACAATAATTTGAAAATAAATTCATTAAAAATCCTACAATGTGATTTTCTGGATTTTTTTTTCTAATTTTGTCTGTCATATTTGAAGTGTACCTATGATGAACATTACAGGCCTCTCTCATCTTTTTAAGTGGGAGAACTTGCACAATTGGTGGCTGACTAAATACTTTTTTGCCCCACTGTATGTATGATTCCCAATCAGCGACAACGATAGAGAGCTGTCCCTGATTGAGAACCATACCCGGCCAAAACATAGAAATAAAGAAACATAGAACACAAAACATAGAATGCCCACCCCACATCACACCCTGACCTAACCAAATAGAGAAATAAAACGGCTCTCTAAGGTCAGGGCGTGACAAGAACTCATATGGCAGGCAAAAACCTGAGAAAAAGTCCAACCAGGAAGTGGAAAATCTGAGGTTTGTAGTTTTTCAACTCTTTGCCTATCCAAGATACAGTGTAAATTTGGTCCGATTGCACTTCATAAGGCTTCCACTAGATGTCAACAGTCTTTAGAACCTTGTTTGAGGCTTCTACTGTGAAGGAGGGGGGAATGAGAGCTGATTGAGTCAGGTGTCTGGCAGAGTGCCATGAGCTCATTCATTCGCACTCCCGTGATAGGTGGCTGCATTCCATTGCATTTCTAAAGACAAAGGAATTCTCCGGTTGAAACGTTATTGAAGAATTATGTTAAAAACATCCTAAATATTGATTCTATACTTCATTTGACATGTTTCTACGAACTGTAATGGAATTGTTTGACTTTTCGTCTGACCTGCGCGTCGTGAATTTGTGAACTCAAGGCGTGAACAAAAAGGAGGTATTTGGACATAAATGATGGACTTTATCGAACAAATCAAACATTTATTGTGGAACTGGGATTCCTGAGAGTGCATTCTGATGAAGATCATCAAAGGTAAGTGAATATTTATAACACTATTTCTGACTTTTACTGACTCCACAATATGTTGGATATCTGTATGGCATGTTTTGTGTCTGAGCGCCGTACTCAGATTATTGCATGGTGTGCTTTTTCCGTAAAGCTTTTTTGAAATCTGACAAAGCGGTTGAATTAAGGAGAAGTTGATCTAAAATGCCATGCATACCACTTGTATTTTCATCAACATTTATGTTGAGTATTTCTGTAAATTGATGTGGCTCTCTGCAAAATCACTGGATGTTTTGGAAGCAAAACATTACTGAACGTAATGCGCCAATATAAACTGAGATTTTTGGATATAAATATGAACTTTATCGAACAAAACATACATGTATTGTGTAACATGAAGTCCTATGAGTGTCATCTGATGAAGATCATCAAAGGTTAGTGATTCATTTTACCTCTATTTCTGCTTTTTGTGACTCCTCTCGTTGGCTGGAAAAATGTGACTAGGTACTGACCTAACATAATCGTTTGGTGTGCTTTCGTCGTAAAGCCCTTTTGAAATCGGACACTATGGTGGGATTAACAACAAGTTTATCTTTAAAATCGTGTAAAATACTTGCATGTTTGAGGAATTTTAATTATGAGATTTCTGTTGTTTGAATTTGGTGCCCTGCACTTTCACTGGCTGTTGTCATATTGATCCTGGGAGCGGGATCTAAGCCATAAGAAGTTAAATAATGTTGAGGTTAGTGTCCTGTATATTTACTTGCAAAAAAATAAAGTTTACCTACATTTATTCAACTCTATATTTATATTTTTTTGCAGAAGAACTAAGGAGCCCATGAAATCACCTCTCTCTCTCTCTCTCTCTCACACACACGTTTCCTTGTGTTTTTGGGCTTCCGAGTGGCGCAGCGGTCTAAGGCACTGCATTTCAGTGCAAGAGGCATCACTACAGTCCCTGGTTCGATTCCAGGCTGTATCACATCTTACTTTGATTCGGAGTCCCATAGGGCGGTGCATAATTGGCCCAGCATCTTCCAAGTTTGGCCGGGGTTGGCTGTCATTGTATATAAGAATTTGTTCTTAGCTGACTTAGTGTGCCCTAGATAAAAATAAATAAATAACATAAACAAATGTGTATTGCTCTGACCTGACATCATGAGGTCAGCTATGCTTAACAGCACCTCTCATCTATTGTTCTCCTCAGTCCTCACCGCCTGTCTCTATTATCCACTCCTCTTCCTGTCGTTCCCTCGCGACCCCCCTCTCTGTCGTTCCCTGTCCACCGCACTCTCCCTCCCACCCTATCCACCCCCCCTTCTCTCTCCATCACCTCTCTTTCTACACCCCTCTGCCCTCTCTCTCCCGCTACAACGCTCCTCCCCCCTCTCTCTCCTAATATGTGATTGCCTTAGGGTGGAACTGATGGAACATACCAACCGCACTAGACCAAAGGAAGAGGGAAGGGACAGAAAGGAAGGAAAGACGTATTGTTTCCATCTTGACACATTTTAAAGCCTGTGTTCTCTACTACAGCAGTGTTTCTCAAAGTAATCGTCAGGAACTCCCAGTCGTTTCACATATGTAACTGTTAACTTCCACCACTAGCACCTGATTCAGCTAATTTAGGGCTCGCTGATTAGCTCATTCACTGAATCAGGCTATGGAATTAAACAGTTATGGGTTTGCGGTTCCTGAGAACAAGTTTGTTGAGAAACAATGATACATAGTTGAAGTCGGAAGTTTACATACGCTTAGGTTGCAGTCATTAAAACTCGTTTTTCAACCACTCCACAAATTTCTTGTTGACATACTATAGTTTTGGCAAGTCTGTTCAGACATCTACTTTGTGCATGACACAAGTCATTTTTCCAACAATTGTTTACAGACAGATTATTTCACTGTTTACATATACTAAATTGACTGTGCCTTTAAACAGCTTGGAAAAATCCAGAAAATTATGTCATGGGTTTAGAAGCTTTTGATAGGCTAATTGACATAATTTGAGTCAATTGGAGGTGTACCTGTGGATGTATTTCAAGGCCAACCTTCAAACTCAGTGCCTCTTTGCTTGACATCATGGGAAAATCAAAAGAAATCAGCCAAGACCTCAGAAAAAAAAATGGTAGAGTCTGGTTCTTCCTTGGGAGAAATTTCCAAACACCTGAAGGTACCACGTTCATCTGTACCAACAATAGTACGCAGGTATAAACACCATGGGACCACGCAGATGTCATACCACTCAGGAAGGAGACACGTGCGTTCATCTCTAGGAAACAGAACTTTGGTGCGAAAAGTGCAAATCAATCCCAGAACAACAGCCAAGGACCTTGTGAAGATGCTGGAGGAAACCGGTACAAAAGTATCTATATCCACAGTAAAACGAGTCCTATATCGACATAACCTGAAAGGCCGCTCAGCAAGGAAGAAGCCACCGCTCCAAAACCACCATAAAAAAGCCAGACTACGGTTTGCAGCTGCACATGGGGACAAAGACTGTACCTTTCAGAGAAATGTCCTCTGGTCTGATGAAACAAAAATAGAACTGTTTGGCCATAATGACCATAGTTATGTTTGGAGGAAAAAGGGGGTGGCTTGCAAGCCGAAGAACACCATCCCAACCGTGAAGCAGCATCATGTTTTGGGGGTGCTTTGCTGCAGGAGGGACTGGTGCACTTCACAAAATAGATGGCATCATGAGGTAGGAAAATTATGTGGATATATTGAAGCAACATCTCAAGACATCAAAGCTTTGTCGCAAATGGTTGAGGATGGTATAGAATGTGACTGGTTCTGCCAGTCACATTCTGGTAAGTTAAAGGTCCCCAAAGCAGACACATCCCTGAATTGCTCCTCTTTTCAGTTCGCTGCAGCTAGCAACTGAAGCAAGTTGCAAAAAAACCTTTTATCTCCATCTCTTCATTTAAAGACTCAATCATGGACACACTTACTGACAGTTGTGGCTACTTCGTGTGATGTATTGTTGCCTCTACCTTCATGCCCCTTGTGCTGTTGTCTGTGCCCAATAATGTTTGTACCATGTTTCGTGCTGCTACTATTGTTGCTGCCATGTTGTGTTGCTACCATGCTGTGTTTTCATGTGTTGCTGCCATACTATGTTGTCGTTTTAGGTGTCTCTTTATGTAGTGTTGTAGTGTCTCTCTTGTCGTGGTGTGTGTTTTGTCCTATATTTTTATTTAATTGTTTATTTTTAATCACCTGTCCCTGCAGGAGGCCTTTTGCCTTCTGGTAGGCTGTCATTGTAAATAAGAATTTGTTCTTAACTGACTTGCCTAGTTAAATAAATAAAATCTATCTTTATAGGGCTATATTCAACAGAGCAGGGATTTATACGTTTTGTTCTATGATATAATCAGTCAGTTAACAGGACCTTGATGAATATTATAAGAATTCACAACAAAAAAATACATTAGCTGATGAAGATTATCTCATAGAACAAATCGTATAAAATCTCATAAACATGTGTTTACCACAGACCTTATTTTCAGAGTTTATTCAAAACCCTTCAAAAACGCCATTCATTTCCCCCATATTCTTTGTCAACGAACCATGGCGGAGGTAGTGCCTTCAAAAAGACAATTACTATTTCTCTCTATAAAAAGCATTACCATTAGATTATTCTCAAATAGGTATAATATACGATAGGCCTAAACAAAACGTAATCGCCAGTGGGAATCTGATTAACGATCGTTACAGAACCGAAGTCACCGTGGAGGCAGGGGTGACGTCTCTGTCGATGACTCCTGTAATGATCAGCTACTCTGGTCTAGGGGCGAGAAGTCAGCCGGGAGCGAGCCTTGTGGAGGGTGTGTGAAAAATGCCTTTCTCCGGTCAGAGAAACCAGACCCGTGATCTCTTGAATTTATTATAGCTGGTTGGCCATTGTGCAATAGTCAGGGAGGTATGCAATCCAGTTTCTAGGCGATCACGGCCACTCAGAGCAAGGACTAACAACACAGCGATTCGTCTCAGTTTTGTGCATGGTTACATTCCGAGTAGTGACGATCGGTTCTAGGCGGATCAAGTAGTGAGTGATACGAATCTTTTTTTGAGTTGCATTGGAATACGCTGCCAGCTAGCTACAGTTTTGAAAGGGAAACGATTCGCCACAATTGCAGACATGGGCGCTACAACTTGAAGATAGACTAGGCAAACTGTTGCGGATACAAGGAAAAATAACGAACATAACCTAATTTTCTTGTTACCCACCGACATTTTATTGGAGCTATCTAGCAGCTGAAGAATACGGAATCAAGTACACAATTCTAACCACGGGTAGAGTCAAAGGTAAGCCCCCAGCATAAAACCAGATGGCTAGGCTAGCATTGTTGAATAGGCTAATTTAGCCACTAGCTTAAGCTATTTGCTAATATATCCCAGCCTAAATATGCAGTCAAAAGGTTGTATAATGTTAGAGCAGTGTGAATTTCGGTTGGTTTTTACAAGCGCTGAGTACACGTTACACATCTAACTATAAATTGTTTAGTAATGCCTTGTAACCTAACGTTACCTACCGTTCATTATTCAAGTTGAGCAACACAAGTTAGGAAAAAGTCGGTGGTTTATTCGCTAAGTTTGTATTAAAAGTATGAATTTCAGCACCCCACGGAAGGACCGCTGTTGTACAGGACAAAGATAGGTACAGGTAAGCGTAATAAAAATGTCATTTTTCAAAAGTATCGACTGAATGGTGACCCAAATAAATCTTGCGACCAATTATCAAAACTCAACTCCGCCTCGTTATGAGAACAGAGTTGAACGTTCCTCGGCTAACAAGGCATACGCTAATTTAGCTACTAAGTAGCTAGCCTAATTCCGCTGTTGAGTCCGTTTATCGCATGGGGAAATAAATGACAGGAAGATAGAGGCTGGTTGTAGGCCTAAACAAACCGTGTTGCAACACGTCTGGGCAGCCTCTTGATAAAGGAATTGCAAGGTGAAACAAAATGTCTTCCATTGTTACTTCAAGCCGAGCAGCACGTTTAACATGGTGGCTACAATGTAGCACTGACTGCTTTGGAATTCTGACATCTGTAACGTTAAGCGATGTACGCTTTCAGTAGAAACACGTCTGTGCATTAACTACGTTGTATCTGTGCAAAGTGTAACCACAGTAGGCGAGGTCGATGTTTTTCAGCTGTGTGTGGATTAGGTTGAATGTTTTCGCATTAGGCTACAACAAATAAACTGTCAGTGTGTATCTTGTGATCCCATCTCTTGTCATGATGAAATCTGAGACGCTAAGTAGCCTAGCGACAAAAAGCTTCACCCATCATGAGAATAGTAGTAATTTAGCTCCTTAAAAAAAAAACAAATTTAACGCAGTCAAAGAATATTATTAATGAGGAATTTGTATATGTAAATAGTGGTGTTTGCACACTTATATCCAGACCTACACGTATAACGATACACCAATAACAACACTTGGGAAATTGTTTAAAATCAGTTGTATCCTGTGGACCAGGGGATCTTCCTACTTGTAGGACCAAACTAGACTAAGAGTTGAATAGAGACTAAATTGGAGTGAGTCAGACAAGACAACCATCTGAATGACCGGTCAGCACCATCCCAGGGACCAGTGCTGGTTCAGAGACTGAGGGGTTGAGTGATGCTGCTCCAAGTGATTTGGGGTCCAGCTGTAGCTAGGTGAGGCTATCAGAGGTTAAAGGTGAGACTAGGTGACAACAGATGGCATGGGTGCCTATCAGCTGACCTGCTAGATGGAGTTCAACCCGGAGGTGGATGAGATTAGGCATATTCCATATACACGCATTCTGTACAGGGCTGTGCGGAATATCAGATCTTTACAATGCCTGCATAAGTGTTGAACTCAAGAACCACATCAATATGATACAATGATTTTGTAATCTGTAGGCCTGTGCTGAATTGCACTGTATACCTTTCTGCTCAATGCTAGACTTGGACTGAAATAAGTGCATGCTCATGGGTGCTGACACTGTTTATATTTAGGTGCAGGAACTCCAGAATATCTATGAGATAATATTATATAACCAAAAATGGGCAAGTGCCTTTCAGACCTTAAAGGTGCTACACACAAGATTTTTTGAAGAATTTTTGCTTGTATTTCAGAAAATGTCCATAATATATCTGCCGCTAATAGCGGAATTGTATTTTTCACAGTATTACTTACCAGCCAGTGTTGTGGTTGGCTGTGATATTTGCCTATTGATTTCTCCCGTCGGAGTGGCATATTATCAAAATGGGAAAACTGTTCTGACTTTGTGGCTGTGTTATCTAGTGGAAATATCTTTTCAATAACAAAAAATATAGTTTTTTGAAGCTGCTGGACCAAAACGAAAGTTACTCGTTTTTGGTCCATCAGCTGTAAAAAGGATATTTTTTTGTTACGTTACAGCCGTGATCTAAAATGAATTAAATTAAATGTGTTCCTCATGAATCGACACACAATACCCCACAATGACAAAGGAAAATCAGGTTTTTATATTGTTTTGCAAATGTATTACAAATAAACAAATGCCTTATTTACATAAGTATTCAGACCCTTTGCTATGAGACATGACATTCAGCTCTGGTGCATTCTTTTTTTTCGTGGATCATCCTTGAGATGATAGAGCCCGGACTTGAACCCTATCAAACATCTCTGGAGAGACCTGAAAATAGCTATGCAGCGATGCTACCCATCCAACCTGACAGAGCTTGAGATGATCTGCAGAGAACGATGGCAGAAACTCCCCAAAAACAGGTGTGCCAAGATTGTAGCGTCAAGATTGAAGACTCAAAGCTGTAATCGCTGCCAAATGTGCTTCAACAAAGGGTCTGAATACTTATGTAAATGTGACATTTCTGTTTTTTTTCAATCAAATGTGCACAAATTTCTAAACCTCTTTTTGCTTTGTCATTATGGGGTATTGTGTGTAGATTGGGGGGGGGGGGGGGGGGGGGTAATTTAATAAATTTTAGAATAAGACTGTAACGTAACAAAGTGGAAAAAGTAAAGGGGTTTGAACACTTTCCGAATGCTGTGTGTGTGTGTGTGTGTGTGTGTGTGTGTGTGTGTGTGTGTGTGTGTGTGTGTGTGTGTGTGTGTGTGTGTGTGTGTGTGTGTGTGTGTGTGTGTGTGATACCAGTCAACAGTTTGGTCAGACCTACTCATTCAAGGGTATGTCTTGAGCTGTTTTGGGATGAGTTGGACTGCACAGTGAAAGAGTGAGCAAAGCTGTCATCAAGGCAAAGGGTGGCTATTTTGAAGAATCTCATAAAATACATTTTCATTTGTTTAACACTTTTTTTTGGTTACTACATAATTCCATATGTGTTATTTAAGAGTGTTTGATGTAATCACTATTGTTCAACAATGTAGAAAATAGTAAAAATAAAGAAACCCTTAAATGAGTAGGTGTTCTAAAACTTTTGACTGGTATTGTGTTTTGTTTGTTTTTTCTCCTCCATATTTCCCCCTAATGTTATTAGCCTACCTCTTTCGCTCTCTAGTTTTGCTTCATTCCTTCCTCGCTTTCAACAGTGGTGAAGATAATCTCATGACACACTTGAATAATATAGGACTTGAATTAGATGCAGAAGGCTTTCACTTCATGAAGATTGAATGGTTTTGGGTCTGAATAAATAACTGCTATAGCCTACCACCATCGTGAGTTTGCTCTTCTTTCAGACGACCCGTGAGTTCTGTTGGCTGCTGTATTTAGCAAAACAAGGGCTTGTGTCCCTCTTCAAATAGTCTTTTGGTATAAGAAATGCAAAGAAAATAATGTCCAGCAAGCTATTCTCGTGTAGCTTTTCCTGTATGAGACTCCAAGAGCTAAGGAGAGGCAAGCAGAGCACAGTTGCATCCGTGTTGCGCAAGAGACAGAGGCTTTTTTATAACCCATAATTCATTGGCTAAATATAAGGCTAGTACTGCATAGAATTTATTACTTGAAAGAGGCTATGACATCTTTTTTATATATGACTGTGCCTATCAATCTTGAAGAGGATGATCTTTTTTTGATGCAATTTGAATGGCATTGATGGAGAGAGAGTGCACGGTCGTGCACTGATTTAAAGCAACAACATTTGAGTGATAGGCTGTTTTAACTCTGCAGCTGCAATAAATAAAAAAGCAATTTGCAATAAGAAAATAAGGTGACGCCTGAAAGCCAGATATAGATGTGTAGAGACGCGCATTCGGTCTTTATATTATTGTTGTGTCTTTGGCATTATTAAAGTGAAGACTTATTTTATCAAATCAATTCTCTGTAATTATTATTGCGTGATGAAACTAATCATGTAAATGCAATTAACCAGGAAGTCGAGCACCAAGGAAAATCTTCATATTATAAAGTTATAATTTTCCTAATATAACTTTTCAGATATTTTAATATCTGACCAATTAGTCTTCTAATTAATGAATCATTCTTTACCTCACATTAGTCTCATTCCAAACGTCGAAGTTGTTGGTTATCTGCACGAACCCAGTCTTTGCTATGAATCATCCATACATCAATTGTCTTAATCATTTATTTACTAACTAAATAATCACAGAAATGCATAAACAAACAATATATATGGGTGTGGACTGAGAAGGCCGGGAAAGACGAGTCCCTACACAGCTGATAATTATAATAATTTAAATGCTAATCCTTTGCACATGAACGTTCACTCATTCGGGAATAATTGCAATCAATATATATTTACGCTCAGTCTGTCGGCGTGATCTCTGTTGGAATCGTCCGTCTTTCTGTTGGAAAGTTCATCCTCCCCTCACTCTCTTCCACTAAGTCTTTGGTTAGAATGGATACTTCAGAGAAACATTCAGAAATTTTCTTATAGATACATTGCCTTGCGAAAGTATTCGGCCCCCTTGAACTTTGCGACCTTTTGCCACATTTCAGGCTTCAAACATAAAGATATAAAACTGTATTTTTTTGTGAAGAATCAACAACAAGTGGGACACAATCATGAAGTGGAACGACATTTATTGGATATTTCAAACTTTTTTAACAAATCAAAAACTGAAAAATTGGGCGTGCAAAATTATTCAGCCCCCTTAAGTTAATACTTTGTAGCGCCACCTTTTGCTGCGATTACAGCTGTAAGTCGCTTGGGGTATGGATCTATCAGTTTTGCACATCGAGAGACTGAAATTTTTTCCCATTCCTCCTTGCAAAACAGCTCGAGCTCAGTGAGGTTGGATGGAGAGCATTTGTGAACAGCAGTTTTCAGTTCTTTCCACAGATTCTCGATTGGATTCAGGTCTGGACTTTGACTTGGCCATTCTAACACCTGGATATGTTTATTTTTGAACCATTCCATTGTAGATGTTGCTTTATGTTTTGGATCATTGTCTTGTTGGAAGACAAATCTCCGTCCCAGTCTCAGGTCTTTTGCAGACTCCATCAGGTTTTCTTCCAGAATGGTCCTGTATTTGGCTCCATCCATCTTCCCATCAATTTTAACCATCTTCCCTGTCCCTGCTGAAGAAAAGCAGGCCCAAACCATGATGCTGCCACCACCATGTTTGACAGTGGGGATGGTATGTTCAGGGTGATGAGCTGTGTTGCTTTTACGCCAAACATAACGTTTTGCATTGTTGCCAAAAAGTTCCATTTTGGTTTCATCTGACCGGAGCACCTTCTTCCACATGTTTGGTGTGTCTCCCAGGTGGCTTGTGGCAAACTTTAAACGACACTTTTTATGGATATCTTTAAGAAATGGCTTTCTTCTTGCCACTCGTCCATAAAGGCCAGATTTGTGCAATATACGACTGATTGTTGTCCTATGGACAGAGTCTCCCACCTCAGCTGTAGATCTCTGCAGTTCATCCAGAGTGATCATGGGCCTCTTGGCTGCATCTCTGATCAGTCTTCTGCTTGTATGAGCTGAAAGTTTAGAGGGACGGCCAGGTCTTGGTAGATTTGCAGTGGTCTGATACTCCTTCCATTTCAATATTATTGCTTGCACAGTGCTCCTTGGGATGTTTAAAGCTTGGGAAATATTTTTGTATCCAAATCCGGGATTAAACTTCTTCACAACAGTATCTCGGACCTGCCTGGTGTGTTCCTTGTTCTTCATGATGCTCTCTGCGCTTTTAACGGACCTCTGAGTCTATCACAGTGCATGTGCATTTATACAGAGACTTGATTACACACAGGTGGATTGTATTTATCATCATTAGTCATTTAGGTCAACATTGGATCATTCAGAGATCCTCACTGAACTTCTGGAGAGAGTTTGCTGCACTGAAAGTAAAGGGGCTGAATAATTTTGCACGCCCAATTTTTCAGTTTTTGATTTGTTAAAAAAGTTTGACATATCCAATAAATGTCGTTCCACTTCATGATTGTGTCCCACTTGTTGTTGATTCTTCACAACAAAAATACAGTTTTATATCTTTATGTTTGAAGCCTGAAATGTGGCAAAAGGTCGCAAAGTTCAAGGGGGCCGAATACTTTCGCAAGGCACTGTAGATGTTTCGGCGGTTGTCGGTCTTCACATTGTCAACAAATTCTAGCTGCAGACTAGTAATTAGTATCGAGGATTTGCTCTTATACTGTCGATATCGATAGTCTCAGAGTTTAACCATATCCACCAGTGTAGCCAATGATCCACATGGTTTGGTTAGGATTTCAACAACCGAGGAATGCATGGTCTCTACTCAAACCTTAGTCCTCTCGGTAATCGAGGTGCACGTGGTCTGCAGATGATTTATCTAGGTGAGGTTTTTATTCTGAACATCAGAAAAGGCTGTCCCATGACGCCAGATCAATGTCTGTGCTCATGGGGTAGGCCAATGACTTAATCCAATTCCCTTTCAAATGTAACTATCTTCCATTAACTTAGAACTACCCATCCCGGATCCGGTATATTTGTCATCAGCAACGCTGAATAGCATAGCGCAACAGTCAAAATTTTTTACTAGAAAATATTCATATTCATGAAATCTCAAGTGAAATATAGCGAAACACAGCTTAGCCTTTTGTTAATCACCCTGTCGTCTCAGATTTTGACATTATGCTTTACAGTGAAAGCAATGCAAGCGTTTGTGTAAGTTTATCGATAGCCTAGCATAGCATTATGTACACTTAGCATCAGGAAGCTTGGTCACGAAAATCAGAAAAGCAATCAAATTAACCGTTTACCTTTGATCTTCGGATGTTTTCACTCACGAGACTCCCAGTTAGACAACAAATGTTCCTTTTGTTCCATAAAGATATTTTTTATATCCAAATACCTCCGTTAGTTTGGTGCGTTATGCCCAGGGATCCACCGGAAATAGCGGTCACGACAAGGCTGACAAAAATGCAAAATTATATCCATAATGTCGACAGAAACATGGCAAACGTTTTTTATAATCAATCCTCAAGGTGTTTTTCAAATATCTATTCAATAATATATCAACCGGGACAGTTGGCTTTTCACTAGGACCGGGAGGAACAATGGCCGCCTCTCTCTCACTCAGAGCCCCCACCTGACCACTTACGTAATGGTCGTTCACGCTCATTCTTCAAACTAAAGGCCTGAAACTGTCTAAAGGCTGTAGACACCTTAGGGAAGCCATAGAAAAAGGAATCTGGTTGATATCCCTTTCAATGGTCAATGGGGATGCATAGGAACACAGAGCTTTCAAAATAAGAGTCACTTCCTGATTATATTTTTCTCAGGCTTTCGCCTGCAATATCAGTTCTGTTATACTCACAGACAATATTTTTACAGTTTTGGAAACTTTAGAGTGTTTTCTATCCCAAGCAGTCAATTATTTGCATATTCTAGCATGTGGTCCTGAGAAATAGGCCGTTTACTTTGGGAAAGTTATTTTTCCAAAAATAAAAATAGTGCCCCCTAGCTTCGAGGTTAAACAGTTTAAAATCACATTACATAATTTCACAAATAGTTTCATCTTTACTCATTCATTTTATACAATAATTAGATGCAAATCTCATAACGGAGACTCTTGTATAAACAGAGTTATGGTAATGTGGCTGTGTTGTCTCTCATGCGGTCACAAACATTAGACAAATTGGACCGGTCGTAGCTGGATTCTCCACCGACCGTTTACACATTGTCCAAAACATGGATATTATTCAGTTTTCAAGTTTTGTGAGGTAGAAGAAGTTCCTTTGTTCTACTGTGAACCCTCTCTCTATACTGCATGGCAGTAAGAGAGTCTCCTCCATGAATTTACGACCTGAGATAACAGAGCCTGGGTGTAGGGGGAAGAGAGGTGGCGAGAGAGCGAGTTGGTGCTTGCTACATCCAAAGAGGGCCACATCATGTCAGTAGCATAGGCCTAACTGTCACAAAGTTACCATGATGAGATGATGGGTCTACATGTATTGTGAACTGCGCTCCATACTGAGATGGGCTGTCTGTCCCCACCCTGAGCTTTGATGATTCATCACTTAGAGAGAAGGCAGAAGAAAAGCTACATTTAAACATTGCTTACAATAACAGTTCCATTCCATTTGACCTCATGCTGTTCACATAATTTATTCGAATTTACCGATTTCTCAGTTATTTATCCTGGGAAGGGAGTGGTTTTGGGTGGTAAATCTTGCTAACCAGGTTCCTGACATTGTGTGTATCAGTGTTCTGAGGTAATTTCTGATTGCCCTTCCACCGGCTGCATACCCTTAGATCCGTAATGACATTAAGATACCCAATTTAAATTCTCCCGGCGAGTGAATGAATTGTGTATTGAAGACTTACTGCTGCTAGTAGCTCTACTCACACTGAGTGACAGACAGGATATTATAAATATTCAAACCTGTGTGTGTGTGTGCGGCTCGGTCAGTGAGTCAGAAATGTGGGTGGGACTCCCTCTCTGACACGTAGCTGTTCTCTCCATGCAAAACCCCCTCAGAAAGAGTGACACAGCTGATGGAGGCACACACATTGTCTATGTAAGAGGGAAAACAAGAGGCAGTGGTTGGACAGTCAGGTGGTGTTTTGGTCTGGGAGAGATTGTAGTGTGAGGAGAGGGGGAAGGAGAGTGAACAGAGTGTTCTGTTCATCACAGTGCTGGAACAATCTGAGCTACTATTCCCTCACAAGCGCACACTTACACAAGGTTGACGGGGGGCAATTCCATGGTAACTCCGATCCTTTTTACTTAAAATGTGTGCCAAACAAACATTGATTTAAAAGTTTATCAAACATACAACACTATGCAGAACTACACTTCTTAACAATTTTTAAATTGAAAACGTTAAACATTTACTGGAATTTTAGTCAAATACATTTAGTCTCCACGTAAAAAAAAGTAACACCTTTTAATAGTTCGTTGCAGATATTTAACGGTTAGGTTTCAATGATGTCTGCAGAAAGAATGGGGTGTCGGCTATGACACATTGACTCTCTCTTGATCTCTCTTCATTATTGAACTACAGTAATGGAATTTGTGGTAATGGAATTTCATGATGGGTCCCTGATCTGTACCACACACAAATACATAATTATTAATATGAATAATTCTCTTCATGGTAATGTATCCTAAATATATATACACAAGGTAGAAATATGCAATATCTTCCTTAGTATATTTTGGTGTTATACTACAAACTGGCTATTATTTTAATGAGCTCTGCCCCCAAACAAGACCCAATTTGGTTGGTCCAGACCAAATCTGAACCAATTGTAGATGTCCAAATTTGTGAAACAGACATCAAAGTACAGTACAGCATAACACAATACTGAACAGTAGTGTATAGTTTAGGGCTGACCCCATTTAGTCGATTATTTGGTCACTAGGCTGTTGGTTGACCGAGAATGTCTTTAGTCAGAGCATTTGCAAACACTTTTTTTTTTTATGCCATATGTCTTGATTGACACCTGTCTCAGTGGACTAATCCATTGCGGAGGCCGAAGGGATGGCACACCAGTATCACCAGTAGTACATTTACCGTGAATTCCCACTTGTAATCTACAATGTTTGTTTGATTACCATAATTTCTGTTAATGCATTGAATCTGGGGCACAACATTGGTTTTTGAAGTGGGGGGGACATAATTTTTTATATAAGTACAAAAGTGTGTATATTTTATTTATTAGGGATGCACGATATATCGGTGAACATATCGGAAACGGCCGACATTAGCTAAAAATGCCAACATCGGTAGCGACCCGATATTAAAAACCGATGTCAAAGCTACAGTGTAAACCTGTGTATACCATGATGTACGTGCAACACATCATTCCTAGCCTAGGCCATGATGTTTGCTGTGTGGATCGAGCAGTCAACAAGTTGAGCAGTCACTTCAAAGAGTAAGAACATTTCAGCGAGACAACTCAAAGGCGAAGTCCACCAAGATAATGGGATTCATTGCCCTTGACAATCAACCGTACTCTGTCGTGGGTGACGTTGTCGAGCACCGGTATACACTACCCCGTGCACTATTTTTCAGATGTTGCCCTACCAAAGTTATACAGTAATAGCGTCACTGCTATTAGCTTCACGACATGCATACTATGGAACGCCGTTTGGGTCTTTGCGTGTCAAAAACAGTAGCACTGTCAAAGCTGTACAAAAATGTCTGCAAACAAGCAAACCCCAGCCACGAACGATGTGTTTACAATACCGCGTTGGTAATAAAGCATTAGTTGTTCGACCGCAACTTCTGGGGTAAATAGCTTTAGCTTGGTATCTAGCTAGCACCAGTACAGCCAGCCTGAAAACAATGACCAGTAGAAACTGCAGTCATTTTCAATATTCTTAGCAATGATTTAGGAATCCTTGTGAGTAAGTATTAGCTAGGTTTTTACTTGTTGTTAGCCTATTGAAATTGAACAGCTAGCCAGCTACTTAACCCCGTTGCCCAAAGTTAATGTTATAAGCAGCCAGTTATGACCGGACCGGGTTATGTATTGTGTTGCTAGCCACAATAAGGATTAGACACAACAGTGGAATTTGCGGTTTGCCTTCAAAATAAAAGTATGTCATTGACAATGACACAAATTAATACAAATAGTAGAATTATGCCATACTTTTATTTTGAAGACTAACCGCAAAGTTCACTATTGTGGCTAATACTTGTTGCAAGCTTCATATAGATGGGTCCGACCACCATTAATCAACTAAGAACTGTCTTATAAATTAGGGTTATTTTAAATGACACCAAGCTATGTAGTTAGCTAGGTAACTATTGCTACTGAAACAGATTGTCGTTTTGCTATGTTTTTGGGAAGAACATTGTTTGCATCCATGAGCTAGCTAGCTTTCTTTATGACCAGCACTGTAGGTGCACGAGACAACTTTACCAGCATCATAGCATACGTATGGATGAATCGCTGTGACATATGACATATGAGTTACTGTGTAATAACTATGTTAAAAAAATGTAAGAATCGCATTAAACTATTTTTATTTATTATAGATCCCCATTAGCTGCTGCCTACATTCACAGATTTCACAACACTGCCCTCAGGCCCCTACTCCAGCACTAACACATATCTACAGTACTACATTCGTGTGCGCATGTCTGTGCCAATGTTTGTGTTGCTTCACAGTCCCTGCTATTCCATAAGGTGTGTTTTTTTCAGTTTTTTTTAAATCTAATTTTACTGCTTGCGTCAGTTGCTTAATCTGGAATAGAGTTCCATGTAGTCATGGCTCTAGTACTGTGTGCCTCCCATAGTCTGTTCTGGACTTGGGGACTGTGAAGAGACCTCTTGTGGCATGTCTTGTGGGGTATGCATGGGTGTCCGAGCCTTGTGCCAGTAGTTTAGCCAGACCGCTCGGTGCATTCAACATGTCATAAACCTCTCATAAAAGTAGTGATGAAGTCAATCTCTCCTCCACTCTCATCCAGGAGAAATGTACATGCATATTATTAATATTAGCTCTCTGTGTACGTCAGCTGTGCTGCCGTTCTGACCCAATTGCAATTTTCCTAAGTTTTCCTAACTAGGGCCTGTAGGACCTGCTTTGTTGATAGTGTTGTTAAGAAGGCAGCGCATCGCTTCGCTACTACAGCATCAATATGTTTTGATCGTGACAGTTTACAATCTAGTGTTACTCCAAGCAGTTTAGTCATTTCAACTTGCTCAATTTCCACATGATTTATTACAATATTTAGTTGAGGTTTAGGGTTTAGTGAGTGTTTTGTTACAAATACATTGCTTTTAGTTTTAGAAATATTTATGGCTGACTTGTTCCTTGCCACCCACTCTGAAACTAACTGCAGCTCTTTGTTGAGTGTTGCAGTCATTTCAGTCACTGTAGTAGCTGACGTGTATAGTGTTGAGTCATCCACATACATAGACACTTTACTCAATCAGTGGCATGTCGTTAGTAAAAAGCAAGGGGTCTAACAGCTACCCTGGGGAATTCCTGATTCTAACTGGATTATATTTGATAGGCTTCCATTAAAGAACACCCTCTGTGTTCTGTTAGACATGTAACTCTTTATCCACTAGGGGGTGTAAAGCCATAACACAAGTTTTTCCAGCAGCAGACTATGATCAATAATGTCAAAGCCACACTGAAGTCTAACAGTATGTTTTACTGGTATTATTTGACTTGCAGTCATATTCAGGTCCCGATTGGTCAAGAAACTTATTTGACACGTCACATTGTTATTTAATGTGCTTCACCCAAACGGTGTTCCAAAGAAATCCTGGTTAAGAATGAAACGACTGAACAAATGAACAACGAAACAGCAGCGCAAGTTAGTGAAAGCAATAGGTTTTGATGATGTTTTACTGGTAGTGTGTGTGTGTAACGTTTTTTTAACTAGGCAAGTCGGTTATGAACAAATTCTTATGTACAATGAAGTCCCCGACACCGCTGGGCCAATTGTGCGCCGCCCTATAGGACTCCCAATCACGTCCGGATGTGATACAGCCTGGATTCGAACCAGGGACTGTAATGACACCTCTTGCACAGAGATGCAGTACCTTAGACCGCTGCGCCCGTGTGTGTGCGTTAACTATTCAATTGTACTTGAATGCTTAAAAGGCCGCAAAAATGTTAAATATCGGTTATCGGTAGCGTTTGTTTTTTTTGCAAGGAAAATATTGGGTATCGTTATAAATGTTGATGAACATTTAAGTGTTAATCATGGAACTTTAGATACACTTCTCCTTGATGTAACCGCTGTGTCAGATTTCCAAAAAACTTTACTGAAAAAGCATAATCTGAGTATGGCGCTCAGAGCCCAAACCAGCCAAAATAAATATCCGCCATGTTGCGCAGTCAACATTAGTCAAAAATAGCATTATAAATATTCACTTGCCTTTGATCTTCATCAGAATGCACACCCAGGAATCGCAGTTCCACAAATTGTTTCGATTATGTCCATCATTTATGTCCAAATAGCTTCTTTTGTTAGGGCTTTTCATAAACAAATCCAAACGCGCGTTCAGGTCCGACAAAGTTTAAAAAGTTATATTATAGGTCAAAGAAACTTGTCAAACTAAGTATAGAATGAATCTTTAGGATGTTTTTATCATAAATGTTCAATGTTCCAACCGGAGAATTCCATTGTCTGTAGAAAAGCAATGTAACGAGAGATACCTCTCATAACGCTCGTGACTGAGAACGAGGTTGCTGCCAGACCCCTTAGTCAAACAGCTCTCATCCGGCCCCCCTTCACTGTCGAAGCCTGAAACGTTCTAAAGACGGTTGACATCTAGTGGAAGCCTTAGGAAGTGGAAAATAACCCATATCCCACTGTGAATTCGATAGGGGCTGAGTTAAAACACGACACCTCAGATTTCCCACTTCCTGTTTGGATTTTTTTCTCAGGTTTTGGCCTGCCATATGAGTTGCGAAATAAGTTATGTTATACTCAGACATCATTCAGAGTGTTTTCTATCCAAATCTACTAATTATACGCATATCTTAGCTTCTGGGCCTGAGTAGCAGGCAGTTTACTCTGGGCACGCTATTCATCCAAGCTACTCAATACTGCCCCCCAGCCATAAGAAGTTAAACACTGTTTCCCATGCTTGTTCAATTAACCATAAACAATTAATGAACATGCACCTGTGGAACGGTCGTTAAGACACTAACAGCTTACAGATGGTAGGCAATTAAGGTACATTTTAAACTTAGGACACTAAAGAGGGCTTTCTACTGACTCTGAAAAACACCAAAAGAAAGATGTCCAGGGTCTCTGCTCATCTGCGTGAACGTGCCTTAGGCATGCTGCAAGGAGGCATGAGGACTGCAGATGTGGCCAGGCCAATAAATTGCAATGTCCGTACATTGAGACTCCTAAAACAGCACTACGGGGAGACAGGACGGACAGCTGATCGTTCTCGCAGTGGCAGACCACGGGTAACAACACCTGCACAGGATCAGTACATCCGAACATTACACCTGCAGGACAGGTACAGGATGGCAATAACAACTGCCCGAGTTACACCAGGAACGCACAATCCCTCCATCAGTGCTCAGATTGTCCGCAATAGGCTGAGAGTGGCTGGACCCTAACCCTCACCAGACATCTCTGGCAACAACGTCGCCTATGGGCACAAACCCCCTGTCGCTGAACCAGACAGGACTGGCAAAAAGTGCTCTTCACCGACGAGTTGTGGTTTTCATAGCCTCAAGCTCATTACCATAACGCAACGTTTCCTATTCATGAAAATCGCAAATGAAATAAATATATTGAAACACAAGCTTAGCCTTTTGATAACAACACTGTCATCTCTGATTTTCAAAATATGCTTTAACCAAAGCTACACAAGCATTTGTGTAAGAGTATTGATAGCATAGCATAGCATTAAGCCTAGCATTCAGCAGGCAACATTTTCACAAAAACAAGAAAAGCATTCAAATAAAATCATTTACCTTTGAAGAACTTTGGATGTTTTCAATGACGATACTCTCAGTTAGATAGCAAATGTTCATTTTTTCCAAAAATATTATTTGTGTAAGAGAAATAGCTCCGTTTTATTCATCACGTTTGGCTAGGAAAAAAAACGAAAATGCAGTCACTTACAACGCCAAACTTTTTTCCAAATTAGCTCCATAATATCGACAGAAACATGGCAAACGTTGTTTAGAATCAATCCTCAAGGTGTTTTTCACAATTCTATTCGATGAAAAATCATTCCTGGCAGTCGGTTTCTCATCAGAGTCAAACGGAAAAATACTGCAGCTGGAGATTACGCAATAATTGCGACGGAGGACACCAAGCGACCACCTGGTAGAAGTAGTCTCTTATGGTCAATCTTCCAATGGTATGCCTACAAATACGTCACAATGCTGCAGACACCTTGGGGAAAACGTGGAAAAGGTAAGCTGACTCCTAGCTCCTCCACAGCCATATAAGGAGTCATTGCCATGAGGCGATTTCAAAAAATGCGTCACTTCCTGATTGTATTTTTATCTGGGTTTTTTCTGTAACATCAGTTCTGTGGCACTCACAGACAATATCTTTGCAGTTTTGGAAACGTCAGAGTGTTTTCTTTCCAAAGCTGTCAATTATATGCATAGTCGAGCATCTTTTCGTGACAAAATATCTTGTTTAAACGGGAACCTTTTTCATCCAAAAATTAAGAGTGCCCCCTATATCGAAGAAGTTTTAATGCACCAGATACTTTTGATGTTGACCCCCCCCCCCTCCTGTTCCGGGACACATTATTCCATTGCTGTTAGTCACATGTCTGTGGAACTTGTTCAGTTTGTCTCCGTTGTTGAATCTTATGTTCATACAAATATTTACACATGTTAAGTTTGCTGAAAATAAACGCAGTTGACAGTGAGGACATTTTCTTTGCTGAGTTTATTGGAGTGATTGAAATAGCTCACATAACCGTGGTTACCTATGTAACCTTCAATATCCCTATACCAACCCTACCTTGTCACAACAGCTGATTGGCTCAAACGCATTAAGAAGGAAAGAAATTCCACAAATTGTACTTTTTAAAAGCATTCCAGGTGACTACCTCATGAAGCTGGTTGAGAGATGGCCATGGGTGTGCAATGCTGTCATCAAGTCAAAGGGTGGCTACTCTAAAATATAAAATGTAGTTTGATTTGTTTAACACTTTTTTTGGGGGGGGGTCTACATTATTCCATATGTGTCATTTCATAGTATTGATGTCTTCACTATTGTTCTACAATGTAGAAAATAGTAAAAATAAAGAAAAACCCTTGAATGTGTCAACTTTTGTGTGTGTGTAGATATTTTTTGGATCCAGTCGGATTAACACTCCAAACAACCTCCCTGACCACTCTGTTGCGTCTGCATGGTCGCAAAGCACACCGTTGCCTCGTTTTGTATCACATGCAATGTGTGATAACTGGGGGGACAAAAATGCAAAATCAGAATGTGGGGGGTCGGGCGTTATTAGTCTTTTTCTTAGTGGACACATTGTTTGCAGAGCGCACAACCTCGGCTACACTTGTGAGAAACAAGTTTTGGTTTATTTCATTCCATTTACAAGTTGTACATTTATTTGTTTTGTTTTGAGCGCTCCTGTCGATGTTGATTAAGGAGGCTACCTGGCCTGCACGCAAATGTAGGCTTTTATAAATGTGCCCATTTGATGGGGATCTGATAGTATTGTATTTCGGATTTTCTTAACTCACCACCGAAAATGAGCCGTGGGGTTTCTCCAGAGTCATTTTTTCTTCACCTCAAATAGCAAGTAAATTAACTCTGTTTTTACATCCATTGAATGACAATAGTTCCTCAATATAGCCTATTAGAAACATATTTTAGAGCTCTCTCCCTTTCAATAACCACTCAATTTGAAAGGGGGAAAAATGTCATGCTCTGATGGAAATGTTATAAAATAGCGTCTCTCATCCCTCGCTCAAATACAGCTGTGTCTGTATGGAGCACAGTGGTGCAGAAAACTGAGGGTCCAGAATATTTTATACAATGTTGCAAGTTTGTTAGCATAAACTGGCTGGACCAAATTGATAGTTTCATTTTCTTTGCAGACAGGCCATGCGTAGCCAATGTGATTTGTTTTATCAGGATATTTTCTACCTGCAGGCTGCAATGTCTTTGTTTGATTTGTAGGCTATTTGACATAGTTGGCAATATAAGTTACTTTTAGATTTGTATAATTTTATTTCAGGGGAAAGGGAATAACTGAATGCATTCAACCGTAATGTCTTCCGCATTTAACCCAGCCCCGCTGAATCAGAGGTGCGGGGTGCTGCCTTATTCCACATCCACGTTACTGTCCCAATGCTCTACCTGCCGCCACTTTAGCCTGTCACTTAGCGGAGTGTCGTAAAAAAACACAACTATGGACTTTTCCCTCATAGGAGTTTACTCTGAGATGAAGCGTAATTTACTGCGAAACAGAGAGCGGGATGGAGAGGGTGATTGAGGGGAAATTGTGTTGAAAGCCTGTGATCTCTCGGCAGTTAACGAGCTGTATGTGTGTCAGGGTTTCTATGAGTAAAATGTTGCGCCAGACACACGCAACGTGTGCATTCAACGAATTCTGTTGCGCAATTTTAGAGATTAGAATATCTGTCCACGTTTACTTTTCCTCAGCCAACAAGAGTAAGGAACAGCAAAATCACTAGCCGATGTCAATGTCGGTCTACCATCCCCCATAGTAGAAACGTGTATATATTCTATTGGTTAGCTTGCTTTTCTGTGCGAGGAAGAAATAACCTATTCAAACAAACTCTGGACAGTTGTGGGACGATAGAGCCCATATTCATACAACCAGTGAGCTAAGTAAAACAAAACAAAAACGTAAGAAGCAATGAGGCTCATGCAACAGATCAGAACATTTAGCTTAAAATGTTGATAAACTATTATTTATTCACATTATAAGCGCAGCGGTGTGCACAAGTGTTGGCACAAGGCAGTAAATTGGCTACGCATAAATGTTAGTTCCATAATGCAATTAGCGGGAAAACTTTGTCAAAGGCGCACGGCACCATGCGAGCTGTTTCATGAGACAGATTAAAATATCTGTTTAGAAATTTGGATAAAGGGGAGCTCTACAGGTGCGACAACTAGCATGGGTTTCTAATATGACTAGGATTGTGCCTTTGGCTACTGGACAATGGAAGTTGATTTGAAAACCAATAGAACATGAGAGAAATAGGCTATACTGGTTTCAATGGCATTCTCCAGCCTATAAAATTTCCTTCACGTTTGGTTGTATTTTGTCTAGGCTACTTTGAAGCAAGGTAAGCCATGCCTCATAACATGTAGTAAAACGTTCAGGTTTCAAACAAGTATGCTTTGAAAATGCATACTTCCTCCAGCTCATTGCAACGTGTTGTGTGATGAGCTGAAGCCTGCCTACCTTTGCCTAAGCACTTGAATGGCAAATGGGAAGCGAGCTTCAATTACCAGTTGAGAAATAAAACTAGCAGCTCTCTTCAATCATGGCCATCAGTGTTTTTAACACACGATTGCATTTAGAGTTGTTGCGCAATGAAGGGGCTAATAAAAGCACGTTTCATTCTCCAGCAGTAAACAAACCGTAGCAGCAGCTCTCGCGCTACATCGACTGGTATTTCAATCAATTAATAGGCAAAAATCTATTTTTTGCAATGGGATTTATTTTCTTCTACCTGGCAATTGGCGGTGGCAATTTTATTTATCAGCTCTTAATATATTTTTTGGCCCAAAAGCCGGCTATTACGTGTGTAGGCAGCCGCTTCATTTGCTGTTCTCTTGAATTCCTGTAGAAATCGAAGAGCTAAATTTAGACCCTGCTGCCTGCCCCTCCCTTCTATGAGAACCATTATGCCAGGCAGTAATAGGCTAACTCTTTCGCTCTCTCACACACAGACCAACAGACAGACCGAGATACACACAGAGCAGAAGCTAAAGGGGAGAGGAAGGTAAGCGTGTGTGTGGCTATGATGGTGGTGAAGTCACTGCTTCAGTTCAATGCGATGAGTCGATTCGATCAGCTTTATTGCTGATAACAAGAACACGATAATACATGGCATAATGAATAATTGCACGATTAAAATAATAAGAACACAACAACACAACATACCGTTTCAATACTTCTCTCTCTCTCTCAGGCTGCCTGTCAGGGTCTCGTTGATTCCCCCCCCCGTTCCTCCGATGAACCCCCTCAACTCCATGAAACCCGGTCTGCCTCCCACTCCGCACAGGTACACACACACACTGAATGACTCCGAGAGGAAGTGCTGAGTGCATTGTCCTCAGACAAATCGTTAGTTGTCTTCTGGTTGGCTTTCACCTCTCCCGTTATTAGCTGGGCTCTGGGACTCAATGGCTGCTGCTGGTGCTGGAGCGCTGGTTTCCTGTACCAGCGAGATTACGTCCTGTGATTTCAGTTTCTCACACACACACACACACGTACACACTCAGGGGCCTCCTCTTGTCAGCAGGGCTACCCTTACCAGTTTTTACGTGACTGCTTTGTTGTTGTTATGGAAATGTTGTGTAGTGCCTCTTGAGGATGTGCTGTGGCACAAGTCATTCAACACTTACAAAGAGTCCCACTTGTTTTCCTCCTCAACAAACAAATAGTCTAATGCAGGGGTTCCTAAAGTTTTTCACTCAGGCCTCCCTTCCAGCACTGTTCATGACACAAACTGTTCACACCCATCTTGTTGGTGGAGATAACTTTTTGCATGTGTTTAAGCTTACGTTCTGCAACACACATTTTGTCAGGAGGTGCAGATAAAATGTTGCAGATTTAAAGCAAATTTTCTTGCAATTCTATATATTTTGCATTGTCTAATGTGTATTCATGTGTTGAGTGACTAACATTACAGCAAAATATATGGGATAAAAAAACGTTAACTGACATGGGCTAGTTGATTTAGACATTTCTGACAAGTTATAAATAACTCTAAGGTCTGCTATGACTAACACGATGAGGATTATACTACTACTACTATACTGTTTTCTACTAAAATCACTTTCAAGAGAAAGTTGAAATCTGGACTAAGTTTGTTCTATCTTCACTAATCTGAAAATAACTGTATAGGTGAGAGTACTATGGTATGTATACTTCCACCTACCAGTTATTTGCTTCCCCCTGTCCAGTGTCTGTATGTATCAAGCGTCTCAGAGTACTGATCTAGGATCAGCTCCCCCCCTGACATGCTTGATTCTGACATGCTTGATGCACGATCAGTGCAGATGGAGAGGAAGCCACATTCACTATTGAGATGCACCCTACTGCTGTACATGAATCCATCCCATAATGCCTTTGCTTCCGGGCTCTATGTTCCTTAGTGACGGTAACTTCCTGTATGACTCTGCCTCCTGGCAACAAGGCACCAATCAACAGCCAGGAGCACTCTCCGTGGTAACTACCGTCTGGGGCGTGACCAATCCCTCGCACAGCCAGGTAACAACCAGTCAATCATGGCTCTCATCCTTCCTTTCTCTCACCCATCCTTCATAACTGTCTCTAATCCATCATTCTATCATCCCCTCCTTTCAACTAGTCCATCTATTTATTTAACCTTAATTTATCAAGGAGAGCAAATATCTTTTGCCACGTTCCAGGTTGCCTACATAGCAGCTGTGCACCAAAACTCACAAGGCCTGAATGAAGTGTATAACTATCAGAATCCGCATCAATGGTATTGCAATATATGACATGACATTCATTAATTGTTTAATATGTAAAGCAGACAGTCTGGGATGTCACATGGCCTTTTTCTTCTTCTCTAACACTTTACTGTTTCCACTACCTCACTTTCTGTCCACTTTCTGTGTTTCCCCGTCTAGGTGTTTGGAGCGCCCATGGGTCCAGGTGGGAACTCTGGAGGTCACATGATGCAGAGCAGCAGTGGAGGTGGTGGGATGAGTCCCGGTATGAGCCACCAGTACCAGAGCTACGGTGATAAGGGCTACGGACAACCAGGCCTTTACGGCCGCCCCAACACCGCCTATAACCAAGCACCGCCCTATGGACAGAGGTAAACATCTTTTGACTTGTTTTTGTGGTATATGTTCACCAGGATCTTGTTTATTGGGCACCAAACAGAGTGAAATGTAGACGTACTACCTGGGAAGTGTTGACTAGGCATGAAATGGTAGAAAATGGACTGAAAGAGGGTCAGACTACTTGAACATACAGTTGAAGTCAGAAGTTTACATACATCTTAGCCAAATACATTTAAACTCGGTTTTTCACATTTCCTGACATTTAATCAGAGTAAAAATTCCCTGTCTTAGGTCAGTTAGGATCACCACTTTATTTTAAGAATGTGAAATGTCAGAATAATAGTAGTGATTTATTTCAGCTTTTATTTCTTTCATCACATTCCCAGTGGGTCAGAAGTTTACATACACTCAATTAGTGTTTGGTAGCATTGCCATTAAATAGTTTAACTTGGGTCAAACGTTACGGGTAGCCTTCCACAAGCTTCCCACAATAAGTTGGGTGAATTTTGGCCCAGTCCTCCTGACAGAGCTGGTGTAACTGAGTCAGGTTTGTAGGCCTCCTTGTTCACACACGCTTTTTCAGTTCTGCCCACAAATGTTCTATAGGATTGAGTTCAGGGCTTTGTGATGGCCACTCCACTACCTTGACTTTGTTGTCCTTAAGCCACAACTTTGGCAGTATGCTTGGGTCATTGTCCATTTGGAAGTCCCATTTGCAAGCAAGCTATAACTTCCTAACTGATGTCTTGAGATGTTGCTTCAATATATACTATATCCACACAATTGTCCTTCCTCATGATGCCATTTATTTTGTGAAGTGCACCAGTCTCTCCTGCAGCAAAGCACCCCCACAACATGATGCTGCCACCCACGTGCTTCACGGTTGGGATGGTGTTTTTCGGCTTGCAAGCCTCCCCCTTTTTCCTCCAAACATATCGATGGTCATTATGGCCAAACAGTTCTATTCTTGTTTCATCAGACCAGAGGACATTTCTCCAAAAAGTACGATCTTTGTCCCCATGTGCAGTTGCAAACTGTAGTCTGGCTTTTTTATGGCGGTTTTGGAGCAGTGGCTTCTTCCTTGCTGAGCGGCCTTTCAGGTTATGTCGATCTAGGACTCGTTTTACTGTGGATATAGATACTTTTGTACCTGTTTCCTCCATAATCTTCAAGGTCCTTTGCTGTTGTTCTGGGATTGATTTGCACTTTTCACACCAAAGTGCGTTCATCTCTAGGTGACAGAATGCGTCTCCTTCCTGAGTGGTATGACATCTGCGTGGTCCCATGGTGTTTATACTTGCAGACTGTTGTTGGTACAGATGAACGTGGTACCTTCAGGCATTTGGAGATTGCTCCCAAGGATGAACCAGATTTGTGGAGGTCTACAACTTTTTTTCTGAGGTCTTGGCTGATTTCTTTTGATTTTCCCATGATGTCAAGCAAAGAAATTGGCCTTGAAATACATCCACAGGTACACCTCCAATTGACTCAAATGATGTCAATTAGCCTATCAGAAGCTTCTAAAGCCATGACATAATTTTCTGGAATTTTCCAAGCTGTTTAAAGGCACAGTCAACCTAGTGCATGTAAACTTCTGACCCACTGGAATTGTGATACAGTGAATTATAAGTGAAATATAAACAATTGTTGGAAAAATTACTTGTGTCATGCACAAAGTAGATGTCCTAACCGACTTGCCAAAACTATAGTTTGTTAACAATAAATTTGTGGAGTGGTTGAAACACTTAGGTTGGAGTCATTAAAACTAGTTTATGTAAACTTCCGACTTCAACTGTATGTAAGAAACGCACATTTTTGTTTGCAAACAATTTTGCTAAAGTTGTTCATTTTCATTGCCTGAATGAAAACAACCCAGGGCTCCATTCAGTCGGTCATGCACATGGGGACAATGTCAATTGCATTTAATTAATTCCTTACGTTCTCTCAATTTGCATCCTTTTCCAAAACCATTAGTTGAGAAGCTGAGGTCTTTCCCTTCTGACCCTCTCATCCAATGGGTTTGGAAAAGGAGGCGACGAGACAGGACTCAAGGAATCAAGGAAATGCCATTGTTTATAGTGCTTGACCTTGGGAGTGAGTTCCAAATAATTATATCTTTCTGTCTCTGTCTGTGTATCTTAGTTACTCTAATAATGGTGGTGGTGGAGGAGGTATGGGCCAACGCCCTCCCTCTGACTTCACTCAGGCTGCTGCCGCCGCGGTTGCCGCTGCCGCAGCCACGGCGACCGCCACTGCTACGGCTACTGTTGCTGCCATCCAGGAGAAGCAGAACCAGGAATTGAACTATGGCCAGGTATGCGGCTAAGCCGCCTTGTGTGTGCGCATGCGTGTTATAGTTGGGACGATAAACCCAAAATTATTGACACAACCACAACATTTTGCTGATATCATTCACTAGCTCTGCCACACACACACACACACACACACACTTCAGACTCCAGAGACATGGCTTTGATTAGAGAGAGAACATAAGTATTTTCTAGCAGACTGTTTACACGTCTACTCTCTGTCTCTAGGAAGAAACCACACTGTAAATCCTACAAGGAGTCTTCCATCTTTTCCTCTCCCTGCCACAGTTTTGTGTATCAGGGTTGGTGTCAATTCTAATTGAAGTCACACATGATTTTCATGTAAAAATGCTAACACATTTCAAATAAATAGCTTCTCCTTTTCAGTTTGAGAATTAATTGAAAATATATGCACTTTTTTCTATATTTGAATTGGAATTTCTGTTTACTTCCTAAATTAACTGACTTCAATTCGAACACCAATTCTGCCACTGGGTGTGTGTGCTCTGCATTTTTATAGCATCTAGCCTCTCTCCCCTCTTGTTCTCCTCCTCTTCTCTCTCTTTAGATGGGTGGAGGCCCCTCCTACAGTACCCAGTTCCTGTCCCACCAGGGCCCCCAGCAGGGTGGCCCCCGCGGCCCCCCGGGCATGAGCCCCAGTGGGATGGTCCAATCCCGGCCAGGGCAGCACCCCTCCATGGGGGGCATGGTGTACCCTTCGCACCCCTCCCAGGGTCAGGGCCAGAGGATGCCCCAGCAACACCCAGGCTACCCAGGAGGCCAACAACAAGGGCTCAAACGCCCCTACCAATCAGAGGTACAAAGCTGGAAAACACATGGGTGCTTGCAAACACACTAACACACTTCACATAAATTGTTTACTAGTTGCCAAACACTCATCCCTTCCATCTCTCCTCCGTCCCTCCCCCAGGGTTTCCCAGGACAGCAGCAGTATGGTTCAGGGGGGATGTCTCCGTACCACAGTGGCCAGCCCCTCCAGTATCCCCCTGGCCCCCAGCAGCACCAGCCCCAGTCCCCCTCCTACCACCCCAGCCAGCGTATGCCCCCAATGGGGCAGTACCAGCAAGGGCCACCCAATCCTGCACAGTACTACAAGGTAAGCAGGGAGACCACACACAAACACTAGTTAAAGGAGCAATCAGCAGTTGCTACATACTTTAATTTTTAAAAACATTTTTAAATGCCATGTACCCATTTGTTTCTTGAAGAACATGACTTCTAAATGCCCCACGGTCTTAGTTCAACTATTGTACCCCATCAAAACTCAAAATATAAACTTGATTTACTCCAATGTCTATAAACAAAGTAAATGTAAACAAACACTATATATCCTCAAAACTTGGTTAAAACTATAATTTTGATGTCATGGATGGTCAGTCCTTGCATCTATAGCGCTGTTTGTGAACTTGAGTGGTCACATTTCTCCAGCCCTCAGCTTTTAACAGAACGGGCAGGGACAAATGCTTTGTTATTGTTCCTACTGCTGATTGCAGCGTTAAGCTATGAATGTGTATTTCAAAGGATTATAGCCTTTTTAACACACTGCCGGTATGAACCCGGCTCCAAAGAGACTTCTCCCTGACATGTTTGTAGTGTAGAGACAGGATCTAGCATCAAATCTGACCAGGGCCTGTATTCACAAAGCGTCTCAGAATAGGAGTGCTGATCTAGGATCAGTTTTGCCTGTTAATGTGTGTGTGTGTGTGTGTGTTTTCAGCAGGAGCAGCAGTATAACGGGCAGCAGGGTAACATGCCAGCAGGGGCATCAGGAGGCTACAATGCCTTCACACAGGCTGCTGTCAATGCGGTAAGCCAACCTGGTGTGTGTGTGCCTTGGCAGTGTGGAGGAGATGGTGCTTTTTGTTTCCCTGACATTGTCCAGGCTTCTGTATGACCTTTGTAATTTTGGGGTCCTTTGCAAATGTATTGTAATTTGTGGACCCAAATTAAGTACATTTATTAATTAAGCTATGGCCACACAGGGTTTTTGTGTCCACAAATTACGGATTGATACAAATGTTGACATCCCTTGACATATAATGGACGGAGATGATTGTCCGTCAAACTATGTCTGCCCTCATGCCGAATGTAACACGTCCGAAAATGGTTAACTGGAGAACTTTTGACGGACAAAAACCGACAATTGATTAATTCATGTACAATTTCATGTGTCGTCTTTGTGGCCCTAGCCTTATATAGGATGATGTTTTTCTATGTTTCAAATTCTCTCTCCCTCCCTCTTTCAGCAGGGTAGCCGGGTGATGCCGGGGTACCCCAGTTCTCCTCTGGGTGGTAACCCCACCCCTCCCATGACTCCGGGCAGCATGCCCCCCTACCTCTCCCCCGGTGGGCCAGGACCAGACACCAAGCCCCCCTACCTCCCCCAAGGCCCCGACGTCAAGCCCAACATCAACTCCCTTCAGCCCCCCACTGGTGAGAACCACTTACTTCAACACTCCTTTATTAAATAAAGGCTCTATTCAATCTGTATCGCTGAAGCGTTATGTAAAGGTAATTCCCCCCCCCCCCCCCCCCTCCCCCCCCCCCGCTTGAGATGACATACCGTGAATGCAGTATCCACTAACGCGGGAACATTGCATTTCAATTTCAATGGCGCTGTAACGCTGAACTTCCGCGATACGGATTGAATAGAGCCCTAACTCATTGGATTGATGGAAATGTATATAGGGATCAGACCTGAGTCGTGTTCATTAGACAGCAAATGGAAGAAAAAAGGACTGAAACGGGAAGGGACTTGTCCCTAATGTTGAGGACCCTGGGCCGAATGCGTACTTTAAATACTCTCATCTCCCCTCCCCTCCAGGTAACCCTAGCGACGACCTGCGGCTGACCTTCCCGGTGCGCGACGGCGTGGTGCTTGAGCCGTTCCGATTGGAGCATAACCTGGCGGTCAGCAACCATGCCTTCCAGCTGCGAGACTCCGTCTACAAGACCCTCATGATGAGGTCCGAGCCCACCGACTCAGCCAATCAAAGCAGCAGTTACTGTGACGTGATCCAGTGTTTTAATACCATAGTTTGGATGTTTTCCATATTTATTAATCAACGATTCTGGTGTGTGTGTCTGTCTGTTTCTGTGTTTCTGTGTGTGTTTTCATGTGTCTGCCTGTGTGGATCTGTTGACTGCATGTGTGTCCTCTAGGCCTGACCTGGAGCTGCAGTTTAAGTGTTATCACCATGAGGACAGACAGATGAACACTAACTGGCCCGCCTCCGTACAGGTACAATCACACTTACAGGTACCCACTCACATACACACACACACACACACACAGATGTAGATGCAACATCAAACAAAACACAATATTACAGACCTTTCCCAAGATGTGGGTGTAGATTATTTATTTTTTTGGACATACAACCTGATCTTTGTGCATTTTTACACACACCCCTATCACAATGGGTTAGGCTGGGTTTACACTCCCCCAAGTGCTCTCACTGCTCTCTTGCGTAAAGTCACAAATTCTACCATGCACTGACATCTCTGTGTGGATCACTCCATACAGGTGGTGAAGTCATGAAGCCTTTAAAACTAGTGGAGTGGAGATCCAGCCTTATATCTGGGTTAGCAAGGTGATGACTATGAACGTGATTGGCTAGCCAGTTGAGTACTTCATTGGCTAGACAGTGTTGCGTTCAGGAGGGTGCAACATACTGAACGATTTAGGTAGAAAACAAATGTATTTATATGGCCCTTACATCAGCTGATATATCAAAGTGCTGTACAGAGGATCAATCCCATCAATAGAGGGCGGCAGGGTAGCCTAGTGGTTAGAGCAACCGGAAGGTTGCAAGTTCAAATCCCCGAGCTGACAATGTAAAAATCTGTCGTTCTGCACCTGAACTAGGCTGTCATTGAAAATAAGAATTTGTTCTTAACTGACTTGCCTAGTTAAATAAAGGTTAAATAATATCCATTCTGCATGTCTTTTCTACAAAACGTATTTCTATCTGAACATTCCACACTATTGCACCCTATGCTAAAGGTGGCCCAGGGCATGTATTCACAAAGCGTCTCGAGTAGAAGTGCTGATCTAGGATTAATTGTGCCTTTTGAATCATAACAAATAAGATTATATGGACGGGGGGGGGGGGCTGATCCTAGGTCAGAACTCCTACTCTGAGCCCAGTGTGACGACTGTGACTAGCGTGTTAGCCGATCCTCCATTCACCTGTCTGTCATGTAGGTGTCTGGTCCTTGCTTACAGGTGAGTGTGAATGCCACACCGCTCACCATCGAGAGGGGCGACAACAAGACGTCCCACAAGCCCCTCTACCTCAAGCAGGTGTGTCAGCCGGGACGCAACACCATCCAAATCACTGTCACCGCCTGCTGCTGCGTAAGTAGTACCATACAGGAAAAAATGCTTTATGAAGTCCTAGTCTGGTTGCGTGCTGGTTGTATAATGATGTTTTGTTAAGTCTTCATCTGGTTCTGGTTTTTTGATAGCAACCAAAATATCACCTCTTTCCCATATCTTTATCTTGTCATGAAAAGGACATATTTACTAGTTTGTAATCCAATTTCTCTCTCTCTCACCCTCTCTAGTCCCACCTGTTTGTGTTGCAGCTGGTCCACAGGCCGTCAGTACGCTCGGTTCTTCAGGGATTAATGAAGAAGAGACTACTGCCTGCAGAGCACTGTGTCACTAAGAGTGAGTGGAACAAACACACACACACACACGTCTGACTGGCTGGTTGGTTCTCAGAAAAATATAGACTTCTTCTCACTGCAATTCTCACCTGTTCTCTTCCCTGCTCTCTTGTCTATTCCTCTCCCTCTCTTTCTCTCCCTCTCCTCAGTTAAGAGGAACTTCAGTAGTGGGACCATCCCCGGGACCCCAGGGCTGAACGGAGAGGACGGTGTGGAACAGACGGCAATCAAAGTCTCCCTGAAATGTCCTATCACCTTCAGGCGCATCCAGCTGCCTGCACGCGGACACGACTGTAGACACATACAGGTGAGAGACTAGGCACACGCACAAATACAGGCGAAAACACGTACTCGCATACACACGTGCATATCATCACTCTTAACATATTGTGAGAGACAAACGTGCGCACGCACACACACTAAACCTCTTTCTGTCTCTCTCTCTCGGCAGTGTTTTGACCTGGAGTCGTACCTGCAGTTGAACTGTGAGAGAGGGACCTGGAGATGCCCTGTGTGCAAGTATGTTAACGCAACAATTTACACATCTTTTAGCATGCCTTATCTTTCCCATAGACAAAGACCTGTTGTTTTTTTAGTCATCCGGACCATGTGTGTCTCTCCACCACAGTAAGACGGCGCTACTGGAGGGTCTAGAAGTGGACCAGTACATGCTGGGCATTCTAATATACATACAGAAGTAAGTGTCTGTCTGCAAATCCCCTACTACATGGGTATTTAAATCTGAGCCTGGAGGTCCGGAGTACTGCTCGCTGGTTTTCTGTTCTACCTAATAATTAATTGAACCCACCTGGTGTCGAGGGGAAGAATGAAAATCAACTGATTTTGCCTGCCCTACTATGTTCATATTTAGTTTTTCTTTAGCTTAACCATAATTAGGTCTACAGTTTGCCTTATCTTGCTCTTCCTTGTCTAACCTCTTCCCTCAGTTCGGACTATGAGGAGATCACCATTGACCCAGTGTGTGGCTGGAGGCCGGTGCCCGTCAAACCAGATATCCACATAAAGGAGGAAGCAGACGGACCGGTGTTAAAACGCTGCCGGACGGTCAGCCCCAGTCACATGATGATGCCCAGCGTCATGGAGATGATCGCTGCCCTGGGACCAGCCTCACCCTACCAGGGTCAACCACCAGGGGGCAGGAACACACCTGACTACATCAGCCAAGGTAGGGAGGAGACAGACAGATGCACATGCGCACACACGCACACAAAAGTGTCCTTTATATTTGTGTTGTTCATCTAGCAGGCACAGGATACTCCAGCCAGTCAGGCTTCTCTGACTTCCCCAACACCCCTGGAACTCCCACCCTGAGAGACTTCACCTCCCCCGGGCCCCCTAACATCTACCAACAGGACCAGGTAACACACCCACAGATAGGCACACACTAATGCACAGATGCACAGGAAAACACTCTCGGCGATAAACAGGCAGTAGTGCTGAGCTGAGTGATTAGTGTTTTTTGAGGTCGGTTCGATTATTTAAAAAAATGGCACTTTTTTAAAAGATTTTATGTGGATTGAATGCTGTTACAACACAGAATAAAACAATTAATACAAGTCCCATGATGGTAGTGACTGCCCATTACTGCTTATTAACCATCATTTATTCACATTACTTTCATCAAATATTTCAGTTACATTTGAGCTGATTGATGCCTGACAATCACTTTGGCCTTCGTTTATGACTGCTGAATACCAACTATCAATCACTTAGATCGTGTATTTTCAGGTAGAGATGCATCCCGAATCAACTGATCTCTATCTGCTATATATCCAGCAATTTTCTCTCTTTTACGTAGCAGGCGTAAAGAAACAGACGGGACAAGTAGGCGGGCAATGGATTATGGTCATTATACACTGATCAAAAATATAAACGCAACATGCAACAATTTCAAAGATTTTACTGTAAATACGAATTTGTTCTTAACTGACGTGCCCAGTTAAATAAAATAAATTACACACGTGCACCTTGTGCTGGGGACAATAAATCAGTCAATTTAAATGAATGCATTAGGCCCTAATTGACTTCTTTTTTTTATTTTTAAGTAGGGGCGTGGATAAGAAAACCAGTCAGTATCTGGTGTGACCATTTGCCTCATGCAGCATGACATCTCCTTCGCAGAGAATTGATCAGGCATTTGATTGTTGCCTGTGGAATGTTGTCCCACTCGTCTTCAATGGCTGTGCGAAGTTGCTTGATATTGGCGGGAACTGGAACATGTTGTCGTACACATTTATCCAGAGCGTACCAAACATGCTTAATGGGTGACTTTGCAGGCCATGGAAGAACTGGGACATTTTCAGCTTCAGGAATTGTGTACAGATCCTTGCGACATGGGGCCATGCTTTATCATGCTGAAACATGAGGTGATGGCGGCAGATGAATGGCACATCAATGGGCCTCAGGATCTCGTCACGGTATCTCTGTGCATTCAAATTGCCATCGATAAAATGCAATTGTGTTCGTTGTCTGTAGCTTATGCCTGCCCATACCCGAATCCCACCTCCACCATGGGGCACTCTGTTCACAACGTTGAAACCCGGATTCATCCATGAGCACACTTCTCTAGCGTGCCAGTGGCCATCAATGGTGAGTATTTGCTCACTGAAGTCAGTTATGACGCTGAACTGCAGGTCAAGACCCTGGTGAGGACTAAGAGCATGCAGATGAGCTTCCCTGAGATGGTTTCTGACAGATGGTGCAGAGATTCTTCGGTTGTGCAAACCCACAGTTTCATCAGCTTTCCCAGTGGCTGGTCTCAGACGATCCCGCAGGTGAAGAAGCTGGATGTGGAGGTCCTGGCCTGGCCTGGCGTGGTTACACGTGGTCTGAGGTTGTGAGTCCGGTTGGACGCACTGTCAAATTCTCTAAAATGATGTTGCTTATGGTAGAGAAATGAGAAACTCTGGTGGACCTTGCCAATTTGAGCACTCCCTTAACTTGAGACATCTGTGGCATTGTGTTGTGACAAAGCGTAATATTTTTGTGGCCTTTTACTGTCCCCAGCACAAGGTGCACCTGTGTATTTTGTTATTTAACTTTTTATTTAACTAGCTAAGTCAGTTAAGAACAAATTCTTATTTACAATGACGGCCTACCAAAATGCTAAAGGCCTCCTGCGGGGATGGGGGCTGGGATTTAAAATATAAATGTATAAAAAAAATTGGACAAAACACACATCACGACAAGAGACAATGCTACATAAAGAGAGACCTAAGACAACAACATGTCATGTTTGCTGCCATGCTAACACAGCATGGTAGCAACAACATGGTAGCAGCACAAAACAGGGTACAAACTTTACTGGGCACAGACATCAGCACAAAGGGCAAGAAGGCAGAACAGTTGAAACTGGAGCAGCAGCATGGCCAGGTGGAATGGGGACAGCAAGGAGTCATCATGTCAGGTAGTCCTGAGGCATGGTCCTAGGGCTCAGGTCCTCAGAGAGAAAGAGAATTAGAGAGAGCATACTTATTCACACAGGACACCGGATAAGACAGGAGAAGTACTCCAGATATAACAAACTGACCCTAGCCCCCCGACACAAACTACTGCAGCATAAATACTGGAGGCTGAGACAGGAGGGGTCAGGAGACACTGTGGCCCCATCCGATGATACCCCCGGACAGGGCCAAACAGGAAGGATATAACCCCACCCACTTTGCCAACGCACAGCCCCCACACCACTAGAGGGATATCTTCAACCACCAACGTACCATCCTGAGACAAGGCTGAGTATAGCCCACAAAGATCTCCGCCACGGCACAACCGAAGGGGGGCGCCAACCCAGACAGGAAGATCACATCAGTGACTCAACCCACTCAAGTGACGCACCCCTCCTAGGGACGGCATTAAAGGGCACCAGTAAGCCAGTGACTCAACCCCTGTAATAGGGTTAGAGGCAGAGAATCCCAGTGGAAAGAGGGGAACCGGGCAGGCAGAGACAGCAGAGCCTTTCCGTTCACCTTCACACTTCTGGGCCAGACTACACTCAATCTTATGACCCACTGAAGAGATGAGTCTTCAGTAAAGACTTAAAGGTTGAGACCGAGTCTACGTCTCTCGCATGGGTAGGCAGACCGTTCCATAAAAATGGAGCTCTATAGGAGAAAGCCCTGCCTCCAGCTGTTTGCTTAGAAATTCTAGGGACAATTAGGAGGCCTGCGTCTTGTGACCGTAGTGTAGGTACAGTGCCTTGCGAAAGTATTCGGCCCCCTTGAACTTTGCGACCTTTTGCCACATTTCAGGCTTCAAACATAAAGATATAAAACTGTATTTTTTTGTGAAGAATCAACAACAAGTGGGACACAATCATGAAGTGGAACGACATTTATTGGATATTTCAAACTTTTTTAACAAATCAAAAACTGAAAAATTGGGCGTGCAAAATTATTCATCCCCTTTACTTTCAGTGCAGCAAACTCTCTCCAGAAGTTCAGTGAGGATCTCTGAATGATCCAATGTTGACCTAAATGACTAATGATGATAAATACAATCCACCTGTGTGTAATCAAGTCTCCGTATAAATGCACCTGAACTGTGATAGTCTCAGAGGTCCGTTAAAAGCGCAGAGAGCATCATGAAGAACAAGGAACACACCAGGCAGGTCCGAGATACTGTTGTGAAGAAGTTTAAAGCCGGATTTGGATACAAAAAGATTTCCCAAGCTTTAAACATCCCAAGGAGCACTGTGCAAGCGATAATATTGAAATGGAAGGAGTATCAGACCACTGCAAATCTACCAAGACATGGCCGTCCCTCTAAACTTTCAGCTCATACAAGGAGAAGACTGATCAGAGATGCAGCCAAGAGGCCCATGATCACTCTGGATGAACTGCAGAGATCTACAGCTGAGGTGGGAGACTCTGTCCATAGGACAACAATCAGTCGTATATTGCACAAATCTGGCCTTTATGGAAGAGTGGCAAGAAGAAAGCCATTTCTTAAAGATATCCATAAAAAGTGTTGTTTAAAGTTTGCCACAAGCCACCTGGGAGACACACCAAACATGTGGAAGAAGGTGCTCTGGTCAGATGAAACCAAAATTGAACTTTTTGGCAACAATGCAAAACGTTATGTTTGGCGTAAAAGCAACACAGCTGAACACACCATCCCCACTGTCAAACATGGTGGTGGCAGCATCATGGTTTGGGCCTGTATTTCTTCAGCAGGGACAGGGAAGATGGTTAAAATTGATGGGAAGATGGATGGAGCCAAATACAGGACCATTCTGGAAGAAAACCTGATGGAGTCTGCAAAAGACCTGAGACTGGGATGGAGATTTGTCTTCCAACAAGACAATGATCCAAAACATAAAGCAAAATCTACAATGGAATGGTTCAAAAATAAACATATCCAGGTGTTAGAATGGCCAAGTCAAAGTCCAGACCTGAATCCAATTGAGAATCTGTGGAAAGAACTGAAAACTGCTGTTCACAAATGCTCTCCATCCAACCTCACTGAGCTCAAGCTGTTTTGCAAGGAGGAATGGGAAAAAAATTCAGTCTCTCGATGTGCAAAACTGATAGAGACATACCCCAAGCGACTTACAGCTGTAATCGCAGCAAAAGGTGGCGCTACAAAGTATTAACTTAAGGGGGCTGAATAATTTTGCACGCACAATTTTTCAGTTTTTGATTTGTTAAAAAAGTTTGAAATATCCAATAAATGTCGTTCCACTTCATGATTGTGTCCCACTTGTTGTTGATTCTTCACAAAAAAATACAGTTTTATATATTTATGTTTGAAGCCTGAATTGTGGCAAAAGGTCGCAAAGTTCAAGGGGGCCGAATACTTTCGCAAGGCACTGTAAGGCAAGGCACGCAAGGCTAGCACTGGAGTAATATGATAATGTTTTGGTTCTCGTCAGGATTCTAGCAGCCGCATTTAGCACTAACTGAAGATTATTTCGTGCTTTATCCGGGTAGCCGAAAAGTAGAGCATTGCAGTAGTCTAACCTAGAAGTAACAAAAGCATGGATTAATTTTTCTGCATTTTTGGACAGAAAGTTTCTGATTTTTGCAATTTTACTTAGATGGGAAAAAGGCTGCCCTTGAAACAGTCTTGATATGTTCGTCAAAAGAGAGATCAGGGTCCAGAGTAACGCAGAGGTCCTTTACAGTTTTATTTGAGACGACTGTACAACCATTAAGATTAATTGTCAGATTCAACAGAAGATCTCTTTGTTTCTTGGGACCTAGAACAAGCATCTCTGTTTTGTCCGAGTTTAAAAGTAGAAAGTTTGCAGCCATCCACTTCCTCATGTCTGAAACACAGGCTTCTAGTGAGAGCAATTTTGGTGGATGTCAGGTGGATGGATTATTAGAAGTAGAAATGCTCACTAACAAGGATGTGCACAGAATTAGAGAAATTCGCACTTATGGAACATTTCTGGAGTCTTTTTTTAAATGCAGCTCATGAAACATGGAACCAAGACTTTACATGTTGCATTATTATTTTTGTTCAGTGTAGTTAATTACCACCCTTTCTGCGCTAAACTATGTAGAATACAACTCCCTATTACATTGCAATATTGGGGCTTGATCTGATTTATGACTAGAGAAACTGCAGTTTTAGCTCACATAAAAAAAATCTATATGGAATTCAAATAATTGAACAGATTAGTTGTTCAAAAAACAAGAAATAACTGAAATGTGGTTGATCAGCTCACCACAAACACATACAGTGACTCGGTTCAGGGGTCAATTCCATTTCTAGTCAGTCAGAGAAAGGGAGGGAATTAGCACACATACAGGGCCAAAGTACTCACCTGACGTTCTTACATCGGGCTTCTCTTGTCTCTATAAAGAGACCTATCACAGACTCCAAATAAAAGTTTAATGGTGAACATGTGCAAATGGACTCTGGAGTACTCGGAAAGCATTGGCTACATTTTCATCCTCGATCAAGCACTTGAAATCTTTTTATTTATTTTCCATCGTGATCTGCCCAGGTAATGGAATTAGTTACATTTCAAATGCAAATAAAGTTATCAAATAAAATGATCTGTACTGAAATAAGTAAAACATACACATTTGTTCCTGTGTTGGGACTGTGAACCAAACCACAATATTTTGGGTACCTCAGCTTCATTTTACGGTACTATTTTGATTCTTTACCTGGTATTTTAAATCATGTGCATAATAAACCCTAGTGATACATTCACTTAACCGAAGCATATAGATATACAGACGCATGAAATAATATATTTGCATGGTTACTGGCACACAACCCAAAACCTAAATTGAATTGTTCCCTTATCAGAGGCACACTTGTTAGGGCTTAAGAATCCTCTATACTTTATATTTGCATAGTACACTTTTTTAAATATGAACATATTGGGCATCTTGAAGTGCCTAACAGTCAATGAGTAAAAGTGGCACTTCACATAGGGTAGACACACGCTAGTATAGTAATGGAGTTACTCCTAGGAATGTGTCCCATATCAGATTACTGTCTCGTGCTTCCAATTACTCACATTGTTTATGTCCCAAATGGCACCCTATTCCCAAAAGTACACTACTTTTAACCAGAGGTCTATGGCCCTGGTCAAAAGTAGTGCACTATATAGGGAAAAGGGTGCCATTTGGGATCCAGCCATTACTGTGTCAAGGACAGTCAGAGTAGACAGAGACATGTTGTCTTACTTTGGTTCCAGTGGCACAGTTGGTTAAAGCAACACCAGTTGGGTGGATTTCTGAGTAGGGCGAAGATTGTGTGTCTGTGTTCACCATAAGTGACTTTGAATAAAAGCATCAGCTGATTGACCATGTTATTACATTTGTTTTTCCTGAAGCCACTTACTGTGTTGTTTTTATATAAAGTGATGTATTCATCTATGTTTGTTATGTAAGAGTGACTGTCATGCCCTTGCTCATATGCACAGTAAAGAGCCTTTTGACTGGGCCTGGAGGAGACAGCATTTACACTCTTACCCACACACCCTCTTACACACACAGGCGCTCAGTTGTACAAGAAAGCTTTTTAGAGGAACACAAAATGTCCACCATTCCCTCTCTTCACTTATCTCTCTCTCACACACACACACACACACTGGAGTCGAACAGGATTGCACTTTGTTGCACCATTTTGAACGCGTTCACAACTGTTCAGCAATGGTGAACTTAACCTCCATGTAACGTCATACAATGTGAAACTCGATATCGTCTCTTTTTCTTCCCTTTATTTTCCCCCTTCCTATCTCTCTCTTGGTCGCTCTCCTGTCTCTCTCTGCCTCTTTCTCTCACCATCAGATGTCCCATTCTGGCCGTATGGACCCTTCCCATAATGCCCTGCAGCAACAACAACAGCAGCACCAGCAGGGTGTCCACGGTAACCAGAGTCTCGGAAGCAGCGTTGGTGGACAGATGCAGCAGCGGAACTCCAATACCCAGAATGCCCGGCTACAGGCGGAGGGCTCGTTCGGCCAGGGGGGTCCAGGAGGAACGGGTGTAGCGGGAGGAGGAGAGGGAGCGGATCACGCCTTGGATGTAAGTCACCACCTCAGCCCTGTCTAGACACACCCATATGGAAATGCGGTCCGATACTGATATGTTCTTGACCATGGTAGCTAATACAGATATGGCACAACCACGTTTTTGCCTTGTGATATTCGGGCAACAGCCGCGATAGCAAACAGTCACTTTTTTGCAAATTTACACAAACAGTTTGAAGATTCAACACCAATGACGAAGTGGTGATAATTCATGCAGGTGTGAGTTAAGAGTGTACATATGATGCATGCGATGCCATTATGATTTTTAGCCGTGGGCTCTGTTCCAATATCCACTCTAGCAATATCACTTAGACTGAAGTCCTATATTGGGCATGCTGCGCATGCATCCTAAGTGATATTACTAGTGTGGATATTGGACTGTGGCCCTGTGCCCATGTGGGTGGTCTTATACTAACCCCCACCCTCCCTCTTTTACTGGGGACGGGGCGAACCGGGTGCAGGGGAGGAACTTCCACAGATCAATCTACTACGACAACCGTAAGACAACCATAAGACAACCGTTAGACAACTGTAAGGCAACCACACAGAGCCAGCTAGCTGCTCGTTCAGCGATAATGTGGAGTGATATTGGGCATGTGGAACTGAAGCTATCTGAAGCTACCTTCACACTTGGAAAGAGCTTGTTTTTTGCCACATCCATGTGCCACAAACAAACCTTCCTCTCTTGTTTTCCCTCTCTACCCCTTTCTCTCTGCTTTTCTAAAATGAATTCATTTCAATTCTAGAGGCTTTATTGGCATGAAAAGCGAAGGAACATGTCAAAGCAAACAATGACAACAATAACACTTTCTCTCCCTCTTCTCTTTCCCCTTTCCAGCTTCTTCCTGAGCTGACCAATCCAGATGAGCTGTTGTCCTACCTAGGTCCTCCAGATCTACCTAGCAACAACAACGATGACCTGCTCTCTCTGTTCGAGAACAACTGAAGACTCCCTTCTCGTTAAGGGACAGCTTCATCCTTCTAGAAGGGGAAGAGCAGAGGAGAGGGGGGCAAAAAGAAGAGAGCGGGTACAGACCGAGGGATCCATGTTTGTATACTCTCTGTGGACCAGACCAACAGGCTTTCCAAGGGAAGGTGTAGGTAGTGAGAGAGACATGACTGTTTCTGTCTGGGAACTCTGTCAAGACTATAGTGTTTTTAGACTTAATGTAAAGCGTCCCATTGCACTCTGGATCCATCAAGTACGTTTTTAAAAATTCTGAGAAAGAGAATGACTGTCTGACACATGGGACTGCCTGCACAGGCCAGCCGCTAGAATTGTAATTCAATGTTCTCAAAAAATCACAAGCCGAAGGATTTCACTTTTTAAAGGATATTTTTAGAAACGGGGAAAAGAAAGTGTAATGTTGACTTTCCATTGTGTATTTATGATTGTGGATCTCTGTTGACATGACTTGTCATAAAGAAAGTAGGAGGTGGTGTTCATCCTAAAGGGGAGTTATGAATGCTGAAATCAGGATATGCAGCCACACCTGGGCAGTACATACAGTACTCGGCTTAGTGTATCTATACTTACTTACACTGATCTAGACTTGTAGAGCAAGAGATACAGAGAGAGAGGTGTTATTTTTGTACTGGGTAGGGCAAAAAGAGAAGGTAAGGGGGGGTGGGAGGAGAAGAGGGTTAGTCGGATGAGTCCGAAGCCACCCATTTACACCCTGTCTCTGGTAATCCTCCCTTCTCTCTTGCTCTCCCTCCTTCAAGATAACAACTATACTGCTGAGACATTTAAACATGCACAATTGTACACACACACACACACTTTCAAGAAGGGATCCCCAGTAAAGTCCTGTGCGTTGATGGAGAGGGGGAGAAGTTGTTTCCCTTATGTCAGGGAGTGAATGTGTATTCTCTCTCTTCCTCCTCTCCAGCCCATCTCTTTCCAGCCCCGTAACACACATTTGAAACAATACCACGGTTTAAACTACCTTTCTGCTTCCTCTCTCTTGGTCTTTATCTACCTGTCCCCACTCCTTTCCGAGGTTGTCATTGGTTTGTAAAGTGTTTGTATGATAGGCCTTACTGTTCATGGCACCAGAAGTTGGATGTGCAATGTTTTTTTTAATCTGTACGATATAAATTGTTTTATAATCATGACCATATTGTTATTAGAGTAATTCCAGAGGTGGTGAAGCTGTGCACATCTGTCCTATATTTGTTTAAACTAGCAGAGGTCATGAGTTCAGAAATATGTCAAATTCATGATGTCAGTCGACTTACCTGGCCTGCATTCACAAAATGTCTCAAGGTCCTGATCTAGGATCAGTTTTCCTTTTCAGACCATAATTAATACAATTATATGGGGGGGATTGGTCCTAGATCAGCCCTCCTATTCTGAGATGCTTTGTGAATACAGGCCCTGGTTACTATATGAGACTGTACAAGGGATTTCAGAGACAACACCAGCATCTGCTAGGTAACAATTTGTCATGTTTTATTGTCTAGATGATGCTTAAGAGGCCCTTGTCAGTGAATACAATTAATACACTGTTAAATTGTACTATTAACTGCACACCAGTTTTTCTAAAAATGTGAAATATTACCATTATGTTTTATAAGTAAAAAATGTCACTTCTGATCATGTTTCCCTAGTTCTTTACTGTATTTGGTCCCACTAGCTAGCAGGTGCAGGCTACAGGAAAGAACACCCTTACTTATCCCATGTGCAAGCAGAACCAGAGAGCAGAAACCAGGTTTTGTCTAGATAGGATGCAGCAATGACACTTCGTAGCAGGTTATGAGAATTTATGTTGCAGGTTAGGAAAATTGTTAGGAAACGGTTTGGGGTTTGCTAAAATGCAAAAATGTACTCTGACGCGACTCGAACCTGTTACTTTGACATTAGCAGCATCCCTTTTTTTAAAATATATATTACAACACAAAACAGGACATCGCTACAAATATATTTTCTTATGAAGCAAAAATAATAATACAAATGACTACACATGAATTGCCAGCGACATCCGTTTCACAAAATTAAACAAAACCCTTCTAGCCAATATAACGGTCATGGCTAGAAAGGATCCAGCTTTTGTCATAATTTAATTTCTACTGCAGGTTTAGAGTTTAAGCGGCAGGTTAAGGTTAGCTAAAGTGCAAATAAACAAAACTTGAGCGTAAATTTGATCAACTGCATCCCATCTAGATATTACCAACACGCTACAACCGCAACATTTTAGGCGTGCCCCCCCTCCACACACACGGTAGTTTACCCAGACACACATACATTTGCTAATCCGGCATACATACAAAATAGCGGTGTATTTTATTAAACCTGCAATAATTCGTGATCATGCCGCATACATTCCACGAGCGCTTTGTCCAGTGGTGAAAGACAAACACTTGCCAGTTCGTATACATTGCGCCATACAATGCCATTAGTAACTCGGTTTTATATTTGAGCCATAGTGGCGATTTTATTCCGCGGGAGACGCCCAGCCAGCGACAGTACACGCCTAGACTTTCCCTGGCAGAACATTGGGCAGTATGTGTTATCGTCATTTGAATGCACCATAATGAGCCAATCACGAGTACGTCCCCAAACCTCGCTGATCAAACCGGCTTGCAGGGAAGGAACCATTGTTCTAATTTATTCCCCCCGAGACATCTAATTGGTTTAAACTCGTGCCACTCAGTGGTCCCAGTCTTCTAATTGGTTTGCATTGGCTCCTGAGGCTTCCCTGGGGTGCGCATATATATTTTGTGTACACAGCAGTGTTTCTGTTCCGAGTCAGCTGCGGCACGGTCCAGTAAACTTGGCTTGTACTCGTGTATTGTCACGAAATTAAAATCCTTTAATCCCAATCATGCCTAACCCCAGAGTTTTCTTCGACATCACTATCGGCGATTCCGCCGCCGGCAGGATTGAAATTGAGGTAAGGAGTAGAACAACTCGTCTTGTTTGGGAGTAAAGGTGCTTTTTAACTTTAAAAGGATTACTTAATTCCCGTTAGGGTCTGCTTTAACTAGCTGCCCGGTAGTTGCATGCAACCGGGATGCTGTCAGACTCGGGTCCACGTGCTTTCATCTTTGACATGTTGATTAAACTAGCTAATGTTAGCTTGCTATTGTATTTCGTTTCATTGAAAGCTCCCCAATTTTGCTCCAACCTCAGTTGATCTGCAAAAATGTTCCACAATGATTGTGGTTTGTTTTTTGCTGTTCTTACGTTTTATTTTGGCATTGTTTTCTTGTCGGTATCTAAATCGTGACGTAAAATAACGGTCTTGTCCATAGTTTTCGATAATTACTGCGATCTTGGAACTCCAAAATGCGTGCGTTAATGGTCAATTGCGTTGTTTGTATTAACATGGCTAGATAACGTTAGTTTCTGTTTCACTGACGTTTTCCGGACATGCCGTTTTTAACCAGTCGCCATTTTCAGCATATTTTTTTTTTCATCGCGCCAGATGCCATTTTGAGAAAGAAGGGATGTGGGGTTGGAAGGCCGGGAACCAATGTACCTCAAAAGCACATTGCACCAAATCAAAGTATTGGCTTCGATCAATGAATTGATTAATCTGGTAATTCACCCATCTCCATTAGCATTCTAAGGCACCAGGGAGAATGTGGACCATGGTCCCTCTGCAAGCCAAATGTACTGCGGTGTAACATTATGCTAACTGTTCATTGTTATGAAATATGCTGTAAAGGTCATACATTTTCAGCTGCCTGGCATTTCTCTCTATGCGGTGAAACCTTGCTGCTGTTAGCTACTGCAATCATGTTTTCCATTCAAACAGCATGTGGCACTAGAGCCAGGATGCCCGTTCCCTCCTAAATAATGAGGATATTGTGAATGGTATTAATCTCAGATTTTGTTGACTAGGTGCTGTGGCGCACACGAAAAGCATTTAAGGCCAGCGCGAAATCCAGGATGATAAAACGCTAATCTGCCTTTCCCTTTTTAAGATTAAACATTACACAGTAGCTTCCAAATAGCAAAATGGACTGTAGTACTTGGTGATTATTGTCGCATTTCCTTTTGATTCCTATTTGATCTTCAAGCCTTTTGTCATCACGTGGGAGGGAGCACGTGGCCGTGCAGATTCCATTGTTTATGACCCATAGGCCATGATGCCAGTAGCTCTGGTACTGCTTGCTAAGCTAAACATTGTAGCCTATCCAGCCTAGTGTAGTACAGAGGTTGGGCAAAATCACAGATCCAGGAGAAGTCTATGCTCCCTAAATCTTTACCTTCCACATTAGGGCATGTGAGACTCAAAACTGACCTCAGACCAGCCTCTACAGCGTTGGCCCAATGACTGCAGTGGTGACTTCCTTTTTTTTCCTTGAATTGTTCCTCATCTAAGGAGTGGAAAAGTACTGGGGTGTGTCAGGCTGGAGGAGGGAAGTGAGAATAGTGGCTGTGTCAGCTGGAACCTGGTGGAGTGAAAGGCGTGTTGTAAAGGGCCTATATGTCAACATTCACGTTTCACAGGTGGTTGACACTTACTTGGCAGGAATAGAATATAGCCCAATTGATCTAACATAATCCCATCCCTCCTAATGCATTTAAAAGGATTTTGTGTGAACTGATCCTTAATCAGTGCCTTAAGGGAAGAGTGCCATAATAAATTGGTGGTAGCCTGTATGCCCTGCCATCTGTATTTCATACCTCTGGTAGCCTGAGAAAGCCAGCATAGAATGCAATAATCTAATATTTGTGGGAACACATCAAGGTCTGTGCTATGGTGACACCTGTAGAGCTGAAATAATTGGTTTAAACTTGCCAGCTTACCAGAAAAGTAAGCAATTCAGTCATTCTTGAGAAAGTCGGGACAATCCTCATCCTGCAAATAACTATTTATAGATGGATTTTTCAAATTTTGCAAGCAGGAGGCATTTAGAATTAAATGTGGAGTAGAGTTTATAGTTACGTGATAGCAATCATCATTTATTGGAAGAACACTTTCATTTGTCAGAATTGTTGGTCAGAAGATCCATCCATCCCTGTTGAACAGAGAAATGGTTGCTCTTTAGAATTTCTATCTGCTGATTCCATTACACAAGTCACAATTTGATGTTGCGTTTGTCTAATTAACCTTAGTCGATGGAAACCTGCCTACTGTCTCGTGGTTCTCACATGGGAGTTGTTCTAAATTGGAACAGAACAAGTCTAGAAGCAACACCTAGATCCGAAGAGGGTTAGACTCTGTCTGCTTTGGATCCTGTGGTCAATACTTTAGCGGTAGTCTTTTATTACCCTGATTTTAGAATCATGTTATTCATTAGTGACAACTTGAGCTCTACCTCCATTGATCTGCATGCTGTTTCCCCTTCATTGATTGAGTATACTAATGAAAAACCCTCGTCTTTCAGCTTTTTGCTGATGTGGTCCCCAAGACTGCAGGTAAGACAGCTTCAATGATTGACAATTCCTGAATAATTAACACACACTCTACAAGTGATTATCTCACGATAGTCTTCCAAGCCTTGTGGTTGGAATGACACCTACTAATGGCAGCAACTGATGCTGTCCAACCTTCCCCACTCCTCACACCCTTCAATGGCACCTTATCTGTGAGCCCTGGTCCCCAAAGGCCAGCAACATGCATTTAGATCCAACTACGCTACATGACAAACGCATCGCTGCATGATCAGATATCATATACAATGCAAGGCTGCTTCCTGTTTGTAATTGAGTGGCCCTGGTCAATCTTGATAGATATCAGTGATCAGGTGCAGAACCACTATTTTGACTTCATGCAGCCTTTAAAGGGATACCTTGCCAAAATCCCAATGAGGCCCTTAAACCACTTCCCCTGAGTCGGCTGAACTTGTGGATACCAGTTTTGTCTCTGTCCAGTATGAAGGAAGTTGGCGGTATCGGCATGCTAGCATTTATACCTATAGACTTCCAGTCATTGCGCTAATGCTAGTCATAGTGGACACTGATGTAAAAAAAAAATAAAAAAAAGATGTATCCAAGTTCATCTGACTCTAGGAAGTTGCTAAAGGGCCTCAATGGCAACATTTGGAAATATCCCTTTAAGCAGCTATGCACACATCGCTGATAATAACAAGGTACCTGTGTCGTGCCCCCCCCCAGAAAACTTCCGTGTCCTGTGCACCGGGGACAAGGGGTTTGGCTACAAGGGCTCCAGCTTCCATCGCATCATCCCCGGTTTCATGTGCCAGGTGAGTGGGGGGGTTGGGTGGTTGGCAACAGAATCTGGGTCACTGTTTCCAGACTAAACTCAAGTGCTAAACTCAGTGCTTCTGCTCCTCAATCTGCACTGATATGCATAGTGTCTCGGACAAGGAGTGCTGATTTAGGATCAGTTGTTGCCTTTTAGAGAATAATGAATTACATGGGGGGGGGGGGGGGGACTGAACCTAGATTGGTAGTTATCCCCTGAGACTTTCTGAATATGGGCCCTGATCTGATTTACATCTGGCTGGTGTAACCAGGCCCAATGCTGGGCCCCTACCAGCCATATTATTCATTGAGTGAATAATTTACACGCAAGTGACGTTTTTCTCACAATGTTCTTCTGAGCCTTGTGGTTGTGATGACACTGCCTAATGGCGACAACACTGAAGCAGTCCCCAACATGCCTCAAAGTTGGGTTCTTGTCGAATACCGGAGCCTTGTCAGTGGCCTTGTTAGAGAAAGGGGGAAGCTATACAAAATAAATGATGTCCCTTATGTTTTGTCTTCCCCTAGGGTGGTGACTTCACCAACCACAATGGAACCGGGGGCAAGTCCATCTACGGCAACAAGTTTCCCGACGAGAACTTTACCCTGAAGCACACAGGCATGGGCTGTCTGTCCATGGCCAACGCTGGCCCCAACACCAATGGATCCCAGTTCTTCATCTGCACTGCTAACACCGACTGGTGAGGGGCGAACACACACACGCACACACAAAGTTGACACTAATTGGTGAGACTGGTTCATTTGAGATCTAGTGAATCATTTACATGCATACTCTGCAAGTGATGTTTATCTGGTCTTCCTAACCTTGTGGTTGTGACGACACTGCCTAATGGTAACACAACTGCTGTCCACCTTTCCCAACACGCCTCAGACCCTTCAATGGTTTCTCTCTGATACATGCGCACACAAACTGCGGCAACTAAGACGCATCCTCACTAGTGACGTGGCCAACAACTGTAAAGTAGTGCCCTTCAGGGCACCACTGGTCTGTGAATATGTTCTTACCAATGGTGGGTCTGGTACAGGAATTGTGTAGCTGATCATGGATGAAGACTGATAAAGTAGATAATAACAACTATCTTTTCTTAAGTAGATATACTCTGAACAAAAATATAAATGCAACGTCAAATTTTGGTTTCATGGGCTGAAATAAAATCTCCCAGAAATTCAATATGCACAAAGCTTCTCTGGGCAGGCAAAAGCTGCGGACAATGAGCACAATTGCCATCGATAAAGATGGTGACGAGACCCATTGTTGTGGATTTCATCTGCTGCCGTCACCTCATGTTGCAAGGCTCTGTACACAATCCCTGGAAGATGAAAATGTCCCTGTTAAGACATGGCCTGCCTACTCACCAGACATGTCACCCATTGTGCATGTTTGGGAGGCTCTTGGTCGACGTGTTCCAGTTCCCACCCAATATGCAGCAACTTCGCACAGCCGTTGAAGAGGAGTAGGACAACATTCCACAGGCAACGATCAACAGCCTGATCAACTCGATGCGAAGGAGATGTGTCGTGCTGTATGAGGCAAATGGTCACACCAGAGGCTGACTGCTTTTCTGATCCTCACCACTTTTTAAAAAATTATTTAATCCATCTGTCCAACAGATGCGTCTCTGTATTCCCAGTCATGTGAAATAGGTTTATTTAGGCCCTAATCTATCGATTTCAATTGAATGATTTCCTTATGAACTGTAACGTAGTAATATCTTTGAACTTGTTGCATGCTGCTTTTTCAAATATTTTTTGTTCAGTATACTTTACCTAATGGCCCTGCTGCAGTGCCTACTGCTAGTGCCAGGCAGAAGGACAGGAGAAAGTGTATTTTGAACTGTTATAGCGATGCCCGTCATTTGACTGACAAATAATCCTTGCCCGTAAGTCCATGATTGTCACAGCCTGTGACTACAAACATATTTTTGTGTTCCTGGTTGCCCTAAGCCTCAGGATTACTTCTGTCTTTTAGGAACTACTCCTTAGAGGCACTGATCTTGCTCTCTCCCTCTGTAGGCTGAACGGCAAGCACGTTGTGTTCGGCAAGGTCGTGGAGGGGCTCAGCATTGTCGCTAACATGGAGAAGAAGGGTTCAAGCAGTGGCAAATGCTCTGCCAAGGTCGTCATCGCTGACTGTGGAGAGCTCTGAGCACCCTCCCTCTCGCTCTTTCCGCTTTCATCCCTCCTTTCCACCCTGCCTCCTTTCACCCAGCTTTGAGATTTTCATCCCTTGGTCCCTCCCTCCACACAGTTCTAAGCATCAACCTCTCCTTCCTTCTACCCCTCCCTGAAGCTCTCCCCTCCCCCGTAATCAGAAACATTCCCTTTAAGTGAGATTATTTTTTTTAACCATTCCTCTCCCTTACTGAACGGGTTGTCCTGTCTGAACTAGTTTCATTTGGCTTGTTTTTTTTAATTTATTTTTTGGATTGTTCCATCAGGACCACATTTGTTTAGCAAATTCTGAATAAAGTGGCAAAAGATTCCTTAATCGTGTCATTGAGTAAGAGTGGATCAAATGTGTGTGTTTTTTAAGTGTCATTTTCTCCAGTATAGACCTGTGAGCTGAGGTCACAAATGATGCACACATTTCAATGTGTTGTCACTCTGGATGGTTAGCAACAATTAAGGTGCCATGTGGGGAATTTTAGGTGGCTAGTTATATCTTCTTGATGCCAGGTTTTGGTTGGGGGTACATCCACGTTGACAGGGTAGCAGTGGCGTGGGTCGAGAGCTTTTAAGTTCCTGTGTCCAAATCATTAAGGACTCAGGGGTCCACATGCAAACAGTCGTGAAGAATGTGCAACAGTGCTTCTTCCCACTCAGAATGTTAAAGATTTGGCATGGGCCCTCAAATCCTCAGTTATACAGCTGCACCATTGAGCGCTTCTTGACTGACTGCCTCACTGCTTGGTATGTCAACTGCACCACCATCAATCGCTTGGTGCTACAGAGGGTGGTGAGGACAGCCTAGTACATCACTTGGGCTGGGCTCCCTGCCATCCAGGACCTCTTATCAGGCGGTGTGAATGGAAGGCCTGGGCTTGTTTGGTCTCCAGCCACCCAAGCCGTAGACTGTTTTTCATATGGCAAACGCTACCGACGCATGTCTGACACTAACAGGCCCCTGAACAGCTGCTATCCCTAACCCATAAGACTGCTAAATGGCTTCAGGCTATATTCCTTGACCTTGTCTTTTTGCACTGACTATGCACACTACACACACACACACACACACACACACTTTGTGCATACATACTCATGCTGACTACACACACTCAGATACCATCATAGTAGCTGTTGCTACTCTTTGTCATATACCCTGATGCCTAGTCACCATACCCCTATACATAACTACCACACCAGTATCCCTCCACATTGTGAAGATGGTATTGGCACTGACCCTGTATATATTTTTGGGGGTGTTAGTACTACCGATATTGATTACTGCATTGTTGGAAGGGCAAGGAAGGCATTTCACTGCATGTGAACTTAAACAACCCGTCTATATGGCACTGCATACAAATGGTCACTGCCGGGGCAGTGGGTTTTGTTCTGGTAATGTGAAGTTATTCAACAACCCAAATGAGGTCTCGACAAAAGCATGTTACTGTTGCATGCTTCCCTGGTTGGAGTATATCGCACAGCTGGCGTGAACCCAGTGAACTTCTCCCAAATATTTGTAAATGGTGCCACAAAATAGAACATGTGTATGGTATTAATGATTTGACCCTCCCAGTAACCAAGAGGTTTGTCTCTAACCATAAACTCAAGAGCTTTTATCTGATGGTACATTGGCTGACTGGTAACCTCTGGGTTTTTTGGGTGATCAGATGTTAAAGATTTCACTTCTCAGTAACTGATGCACAGCAGGACTGCAATAAAGACCACCTCTTACTACCTCATGGTCTACACATGTTTAGGTGACCTGCATCTACTGGATTGGGCCACAGCAATTCAAATCGGCAATGCTCAACAAATAGCTGCAGTAAGTTTTAGACTGGGTGGCAAGTAAGAAGCTATTTCTAAATGTTTCAAAAATGAAACGCATTTGTTTTGGGGACAAACTGTTTAAACTAAATCTTGTAATGTGGAACTTGAGCAAGTTGAGTCTAAACTGCTTGGTATAACCCTGGATTGTAAACGGTCATGGTCAACATATTGCTGCAATGGTAGCTATGATGGAGCGATTTGTCCGTAATAAAGCACTGCTCGGCTTTCTTGACATTGCTATCAACAAAACCAGTCCTACAGTTCTTAGTTTTGTCGCACGTGGGCTACTGTCCAGTCATATCTTAGCGACAGAACTTAAGCCATCTTGATAGATGGGGTTTAAATCAGAATTTCTTGAGGTTCATCCTCGGGTTTGATTTTGGGTCCATTATTGTTCACTTTGTATATTAGGAACATAGAAACACTAATTCTTGTAGCGTTCGTCTCGATGCAGATGACAGTTTTGCATTCCTGTGCCACCTCAGGGTAGCAGGGCGTTTGTGAACTTCAGCATGACTTTGATTCCATTCAGAAATCACTTACAGATCCTAAATTGGTGTTAAATACAAGTAAAACCAAGCTCATGCATGTTCCCTAGGTCACAAAATGTTGACCCTGAGGACCTGCATATCTGTTCTATACACGGAGCCCAACTTGAGCTTGTTTCTCAGTATAAGTACCTGGGTGTCTGGATTGATGACAAGTTATCCTTCGTAACGCATATAAAAAAAATCCAAGATTTTTTTTTTATATCGAAATAAATTATGCCGTAGTATTAAAAATAGGAGGAAGATTGTTCAAACAACGCTTCTCCCTGTATTGGATGTTGGTGATATCGTTTACATGCATGCTACAACCTTTTTAAAACCCTTGGACGCAGTCTACCATTCAGCAATACGTTTTATCACAGGGGACCATTTTAGGACTCGTAGTCTGTAAAAATGTGGGATGGATCTTTCTGCAAGAAGAGAGCTGCATTCTCCTATTTATTTACAAAGCAATCTGACAGAGACTCCCTCCGTATAAAACTTCATTCATTTTGATACGAATAATAAGTTACCTAACACGTTCATAGGAATGGATAACACTAGATCCCTTCAGTCTCCGTGCTTCTACACCTGCATTGCTTGCTGTTTGGGGTTTTAGGCTGGGTTTCTGTACAGCACTTTGAGATATCAGCTGATGTATGAAGGGCTATATAAATAAATTTGATTTGATTTGTTTTAGGAAAATCTGCGTTTAGTTTCTTTGCCCCTAATTTGTGGAACAATATGCAGAGTTCACTGCAGCTAGGCGTACTGGTGCCACTCAGGCAGTTTAAATGATCGAGGACTTCTATGTAGTTGAATGTGATTGCTTTTATGAAATGTTTATTTTTGTTAATTTTGTGCTGAATTATATTGTTTTATACACGTATATTTAAATATTCTGTTTTTATTGTAATGTGTACAGGGCTCTCTTGTAAAATAGATTTTTAATCTCAATGTGACTCAGTTTAAATAATGGTTAAATTAAAAAATATATAGTCACTACTGTCCAGTAGTGACAGTTGCCTAGTCACTATTGGGCAGTAGTGCCACAAAGAGGGACATAGGCAAATTACAGTTGGCCCTTAAATGTACACAGATAGCTAACATCAATGGCATGCATGTCAATCTCTCCTGGTTTAAAGTTGGGGAAAGATTGACTTCATCATGACTCGTCTTAGTGAGAGGTATTGTCATGTTGAAAGCACTGAGCTGTCTGTGCACACAGCTCAGACACCCATGCATACCCCACAAGACATACCATCAGGGGTCTCTTCACAGTCCAAGTCCACAACACTCGGGGAAACGCACAGTACTACACAGAGCAATGACTACATGGAACTATTCCCCATCAAGCAACTCATTCAACCAGTATAATCAGAAAGAAAACAGAAAACGAAACCTTATGGAACAAAGCGCACTGAAGAGACATGCTAGCACATGCCCTCTATACACACACACTGTAACATTGTTGTATGGTGGTATTTAAGCAATGAGACACAAGGGGTGTGGTATATGTCCAATATGCCACGTCTAAGGGCTGTTCTTAGGCACGACGCATCATGGAGTGCCTGGACGCAGCCCTTAGCTGTGGTATATTGACCATATAACACAACCCCCCTGAGGTGTTTTGTCATACCCTTGGTATACGGTCCGATATGCCACAGCTGTCAGCCAATCAGCATTCAGGGTTCGAACCACCCAGTTTATAATACATTTTGTTTAAATGTTATATGATGTACAATTATTTACAAAAAATGTGTGCCTTTAATATGTGTAGACCCAAGGAAGAGTAGCTAATGGGGATCCCTAATAAATACAGTACAAATGTAACAACTCATTTCAATGCACTGCTATCAAGGCAGGCAAATCAAATTGTGTTGACTTTACTGTGAAATGCTTGCTTTACGAGCCCTTCCCAATGATGCAGAGTTATGCAAATGTTTTTACTTTGACTGCTTTTGACATTTGAACTCTTCAACCCGTAGACTATTATTTGGTGACGTACCAGTGTCTAGATTAATACATTACAAGAATCTGTAGGCTGGACTAGATGAGATGAGCATCGTTGACATTGCTTTTTGTGTGCAACTTTGTAGCAATTCACACCTTTCGCCACCAGAGGTCAGCATAGTCATAGAGTTACTATTTAGTGTGAGTGCATTTAGTATCTAGGAATGGGCGTCTGTGCCTGTGCAAGTCTGGCAGTGGGTGGTGATGGCGGCGAATAGTGTGATTTGGTAGCAACAGCTGCGCTGGAATGCGATCAATATGGTTGATAGTGCTGATGATATGGGTGGGGAGGACATGAATGGTCTGTAGTGAAAAGTTGCGAAGGTGTTTGATGTGACCAGAGGGACGCAGCTACACCCTATCCGATTAACCAATGACTTAAAAAAAGAGGTGAAGTTGGAAATGGTAGAATGCTAATATTCTGTGCTAGCCACACTCTGCTTGGGAAGATTCTTCAACTGGAAACTCAATGGGAAGAAGATCAAAAGCCTTGTCCCCAGAGCTTATGCTAAATTGAGGGGAGCCATTTCTGGGGACACTCTATGTCCATAGATGATATTAAAGAACATGTGAAGGGAGGCAGAGTGATTGAGGCCAAAAGGTTGATCAGTAGGAAAGAGGGTCAAAGAAATGAAAGCTTATCAGTACTGCTGAGGTTTGAGAAGGTTTTGCTTGCAAAAGTACAGGACATTTGACTGAGAATTGCAGTGTTTTAAATGACAAAGATTGGAACACGTATCTGTTCAGTGTAAATAAAATAAAAGATGTGCCAAGTGTGGAGGGGAACATGATTAAGGTTACTATGGGAACAATGTGAAGGCTAAGTGTTGTAATTGTGGGGGGAACATGATTAAGGTTACTATAGGAACAATGTGAAGGCTAAGTGTTGTAATTGTGGGGGGAACATGATTAAGGTTACTATAGGAACAATGTGAAGGCTAAGTGTTGTAATTGTGGGGGGAACATGATTATGGTTACTATAGGAACAATGTGAAGGCTAAGTGTTGTAATTGTGGGGGGAACATGATTATGGTTACTATAGGAACAATGTGAAGGCTAAGTGTTGTAATTGTGGAGGGGAACATGATTAAGGTTACTATAGGAACAATGTGAAGGCTAAGTGTTGTAATTGTGGGGGGAACATGATTATGGTTACTATAGGAACAATGTGAAGGCTAAGTGTTGTAATTGTGGGGGGAACATGATTATGGTTACTATAGGAACAATGTGAAGGCTAAGTGTTGTAATTGTGG